>NC_073232.2:149230000-149543000 GCF_029281585.2 Gorilla gorilla gorilla
GGTGTAGATATTTCCATCTTAATACAGATGGCGGTGAAGATATGTCCATGTTTGTACAGATGGCGGTGTAGATATTTCCATGTTCATACAGATGGCGCTGTAGATATTTCGAAGTTTATAGAGATAGCGCTGTAGTTATTTCCACATTTATAGAGAAATCTGTGTAGATATTTCCATGTATATTCAGATAGCTGTGTAGATAGATCCATGTTCATGCAGATAGCGGTGTAGATATTTCCATGTTCATCCAGATGCCGGTGTACATATATCGATGTTCATATAGATGGCGGTGAAGATATTTCCATGTTCATACAGATGGTGGTGTAGATATTTCCATGTTCATACTAATGGCGGTGTAGATATTTCCATGTTCATAGAGATGGCGCTGTAGATATTACCATGTTCATACAAATGGCGGTGTAGATACTTCCAAGTTCATAGAGATGGCGGTGTTGATATTTCCATATTTATAGAGATAGCAGTGTAGTTATTTCCATGTTTATAGAGATAGTAGTGTAGATATTTCCATTTATTTACAGATAGCTGTGTAGATATTTGCACGTTCATAGAGATAGCGGTGTAGATATTTCCATGTTCATTCAGATAGCGGTGTAGATATTTCCATGTTCATGGAGATGGCGTTGTAGATATTTCCATGATAATGCAGATATCGGTATAGATATTTCCATGTTTATACAGATGGTGGTGTAGATATTTCCATGTTTATAGAGATGGCGGTCTAGATATTTCCATGTTTATAGAGATAGTGGTGTAGTTATTTCCAAGTTTATAGAGACAGCATTGTAGATATTTCCATGTTTATACAGATAGTGGTGAAGTTATTTCCACGTATATACAGATAGCGGTGTAGGTATTTCCATGTTTATAGAGATAGTGCTGTAGATAATTCCAATTTTATACAGATAGCAGAGTAGATGTTTCCAAGTTCATACAGATAGCAGTGTAGATATTTCCACGTTTATAGAGATGGCTGTGTAGATATTTCCATGTTCATACAGATGGCGGTGTAGATATTTCCATGTTTATAGAGATGACGGTGTAGATATTTTCAGGTTTAAACAGATGGCAGTGTAGATATTTCCATGTTTACACAGATAGCGGTGTAGACATTTCCATGTTTACACAGATAGCGGTGTGGATATTTTCATGTTTATGCAGATAGCGGTGTTGATATTTCCATGTTCATACAGATAGCGGTGTAGATATTTCCATGTTCATACCAATAGCGGTGTAGATATTTCCAAGTTCATACAGTTAGCGATATAGATATTTCCATGTTTATACAGATGGTGGTGTAGATATTTCCATGTTTATGCAGATGGCGGTATAGATATTTCCATGTTTATACAGATGGTGGTGTAGATATTTCCATGTTCATACAGATGGCGGTGTAGATATTTCGAAGTTTATAGAGATAGCGCTGTAGTTATTTCTATATTTATATAGAAATCTGTGTAGATATTTCCATGTATATGCAGATAGCTGTGTAGATATTTCCATGTTCATGCAGATTGCGGTGTAGTTATTTCCATGTTCATCCAGATGCCGGTGTAGTTACATCCATGTTCATAGAGACGGCGGTGAAGATATTTCCATGTTCATACAGATAGCTGTGTAGATATTTCCATGTTCATTGTGATGGCGGTGTAGATATTTCCATGTTGATACAGATAGCAGTGTAGTTATTTCCATGTTAATAGAGATAGCAGTGTAGATATTTCCATTGATATACAGATAGCGGTGTAGATATTTCCATGTTCATACAGATAGCGGTTTAGATACTTCCATGTTCATACAGAGAGCGGTGTAGATATTTCCAGGTTCATACAGATAGCTGTGTAGATATTTCCATTTTCATACAGATAGCGGTGTAGATATTTCCATGTTCATACAGTTAGCGGTGTAGATATTTCCATGTTGATACAAATGGCGGTGTAGATATTTACATGTTCATACAGATGGCGGGGTAGGTATTTCCATGTTCGTACGGATGGCAGTGTGGACATTTCCATGTTCATACAGGTGGCGGTGTAGATATTTCCATGTTTATACAGATAGCAGTTTAGTTATTTCCATGTTTACAGAGATAGCAGTATGCATATTTCCATTGATATACAGATAGCTGTGTAGATATTTGCATGTTCATACAGATAGCAGTGTAGATATTTCCATGTTCATACAGAAAGCGGTGCAGATATTTCCATGTTCATACAGAGAACGGTGTAGATATTTCCATGTTCATACAGACAGCGGTGTAGATATTTCCATGTTCATACAGATAGCAGTGTAGGTATTTCCATGTTCATACAGTTAGCGGTGTAGATATTTCCATGTTCATACAGGTGGCGGTTTAGATATTTACATGTTCATACAGATGGCGGTGTAAATATTTCCAAGTTCTTACAGATGGCGGTGTAGATATTTCCATGTTCATACAGATGGTGGTGTAGGTATTTCCATGTTCATACAAATGGCGGTGTAGATATTTCCATGTTCATAAAGATGGCGGTGTAGATATTTCCAGGTTCATACAAATGGCGGTGTAGATATTTCCATGTTCATAGAGATGGCCGTGTAGATATTTCCATGTTTATACAGATAGCAGTGTAGTTATTTCCATGTTTATAGAGATACCAGTGTGGATGTTTCCATTGATATACAGATAGCTGTGTAGATATTTACATGTTCATACTGATAGCGGTGTAGATATTTCCATGTTCATACAGATAGCGGTGTACATATTTCCATGTTCATACAGATAGCGGTGTAGATATTTCCATGTTCGTACAGATAGCGGTGTAGATATTTCCATGTTGATACAGATAGCGGTGTAGATATTTCCATGTTCATACAGATAACGGTGTAGATATTTCCGTGTTCATAAAGATAGCGGTGTAGATATTTCCATGTTCATACAGTTAGCGGTGTAGA
Organism: Gorilla gorilla gorilla; assembly: GCF_029281585.2. NCBI lineage: Eukaryota > Metazoa > Chordata > Mammalia > Primates > Hominidae > Gorilla > Gorilla gorilla. The sequence goes on from NC_073232.2 coordinate 149,232,953, forward strand.
TATTTACATGTTCATACAGATGGCGGTGTAGATATTTACATGTTCATACAGAAGGCGGTATAGATATTTCCATGTTCGTACAGATGGAGGTGTAGATATTTCCATGTTCTTAGAGATGGCGGTGTAGATATTTCCATGTTTATGCAGATAGCGGTATAGATATTTCCATGTTTATACAGATGGTGGTGTAGATATTTCCATGTTTATAGAGATGACGGTCTAGATATTTCCATGTTTACAGAGATAGTGGCGTAGTTATTTCCAAGTTTATAGAGACAGCATTGTAGATATTTCCATGTTTATACAGATAGCGGGGAAGATATTTCCATGTTTATACAGATTGCGGTGTAGATATTTCCATGTTTATACAGATAGCAGTGTAGATATTTCCATGTTTATAGAGATAGTGGTGTAGATAATTTCAATTTAATACAGAGAGCAGTGTAGGTATTTCCAAGTTCATACAGATAGCGGTGTAGATATTTCCACGTTTATAGAGATGGCGGTGCAGATATTTCCATGTTCATACAGAGGACGGTGTAGATATTTCCATGTTTATTGGGATGTCGGTGTAGATATTTTCATGTTTACACAGATGGCGGTGTAGATATTTCCATGTTTACACAGATAGCGGTGTAGACATTTCCATGTTTACACAGATAGCGGTGTGGATATTTCCATGTTTATGCTGATATCAGTGTAGATATTTCCATGTTTATACAGATAGCGGTGCGAATATTTCCATGTTTATTCAGATAGCGGTGCGGATATTTCCATGTTTATACAGATATTTGGGCAGATATTTCCATGTTTATACAGATAGCGGTGTAGATATTTCCATCTTAATACAGATGGCGGTGAAGATATGTCCATGTTTGTACAGATGGCGGTGTAGATATTTCCATGTTCATACAGATGGCGCTGTAGATATTTCTAAGTTTATAGAGATAGCGCTGTAGTTATTTCCATATTTATAGAGAAATCTGTGTAGATATTTCCATGTATATTCAGATAGCTGTGTAGATAGATCCATGTTCATGCAGATAGCGGTGTAGATATTTCCATGTTCATCCAGATGCCGGTGTACATATATCGATGTTCATATAGATGGCGGTGAAGATATTTCCATGTTCATACAGATGGTGGTGTAGATATTTCCATGTTCAAACTAATGGCGGTGTAGATATTTCCATGTTCATACAGATGGCGCTGTAGATATTACCATGTTCATACAAATGGCGGTGTAGATATTTCCAAGTTCATAGAGATGGCGGTGTTGATATTTCCATATTTATAGAGATAGCAGTGTAGTTATTTCCATGTTTATAGAGATAGAAGTGTAGATATTTCCATTTATTTACAGATAGCTGTGTAGATATTTGCATGTTCATAGAGATAGCGGTGTAGATATTTCCATGTTCATACAGATAGCGGTGTAGATATTTCCATGTTCATGGAGATGGCGTTGTAGATATTTCCATGATAATGCAGATAGCGGTATAGATATTTCCATGTTTATACAGATGGTGGTGTAGATATTTCCATGTTTATGCAGATGGCGGTATAGATATTTCCATGTTTATACAGACGGTGGTGTAGATATTTCCATGTTCATACAGATGGCGGTGTAGATATTTCGAAGTTTATAGAGATAGCGCTGTAGTTATTTCTATATTTATATAGAAATCTGTGTAGATATTTCCATGTATATGCAGATAGCTGTGTAGATATTTCCATGTTCATGCAGATTGCGGTGTAGTTATTTCCATGTTCATCCAGATGCCGTTGTAGATACATCCATGTTCATAGAGATGGCGGTGAAGATATTTCCATGTTCATACAGATAGCTGTGTAGATATTTCCATGTTCATTGTGATGGTGGTGTAGATATTTCCATGTTGATACAGATAGCAGTGTAGTTATTTCCATGTTTATAGAGATTGCAGTGTAGATATTTCCATTGATATACAGATAGCGGTGTAGATATTTCCATGTTCATACAGATAGCGGTGTAGATACTTCCATGTTCATACAGAGATCGGTGTAGATATTTCCAGGTTCATACAGATAGCTGTGTAGATATTTCCATGTTCATACAGATAGCTGTGTAGATATTTCCATTTTCATACAGATAGCGGTGTAGATATTTCCATGTTCATACAGTTAGCGGTGTAGATATTTCCATGTTCGTACAGATGGCAGTGTAGATATTTACATGTTCATACAGATGGCGGGGTAGATATTTCCATGTTCGTACAGATGGCAGTGTAGATATTTCCATGTTCATACAGGTGGCGGTGTAGATATTTCAAGTTTATACAGATAGCAGTTTAGTTATTTCCATGTTTACAGAGATAGCAGTATACATATTTCCATTGATATACAGATAGCTGTGTAGATATTTGCATGTTCATACAGATAGCAGTGTAGATATTTCGATGTTCATACAGATAGCGGTGCAGATATTTCCATGTTCATACAGAGAACGGTGTAGATATTTCCATGTTCATACAGACAGCGGTGTAGATATTTCCATGTTTATACAGATAGCAGTGTAGGTATTTCCATGTTCATACAGTTAGCGGTGTAGATATTTCCATGTTCATACAGGTGGCGGTTTAGATATTTACATGTTCATACAGATGGCGGTGTAAATATTTCCAAGTTCTTACAGATGGCGGTGTAGATATTTCCATGTTCATACAGATGGTGGTGTAGGTATTTCCATGTTCATACAAATGGCGGTGTAGATATTCCCATGTTCATAGAGATGGCGGTGTAGATATTTCCAGGTTCATACAAATGGCGGTGTAGATATTTCCATGTTCATAGAGATGGCCGTGTAGATATTTCCATGTTTATACAGATAGCAGTGTAGTTATTTCCATGTTTATAGAGATACCAGTGTGGATATTTCCATTGATATACAGATAGCTGTGTAGATATTTACATGTTCATACAGATAGCTGTGTAGATATTTCCATGTTCATACAGATAGCGGTGTACATATTTCCATGTTCATACAGATAGTGGTGTAGCTATTTCCATGTTCATACAGATAGCGGTGTAGATATTTCCATGATGATACAGATAGCGGTGTAGATATTTCCATGTTCATACAGATAACGGTGTAAATATTTCCGTGTTCATAAAGATAGCAGTGTAGATATTTCCATGTTCATACAGTTAGCGGTGTAGATATTTACATGTTCATACAGATGGCGGCGTAGATATTTACATGTTCATACAGATGGCGGTATAGATATTTCCATGTTCGTACAGATGGCGGTGTAGATATTTCCATGTTTATAGAGATGGCGGTCTAGATATTTCCATGTTTATAGAGATAGTGGTGTAGTTATTTCCAAGTTTATAGAGACAGCATTGTAGATATTTCCATGTTTATACAGATAGCGGTGAAGTTATTTCCATGTTTATACAGATAGCGGTGTAGGTATTTCCATGTTTATAGAGATAGTGCTGTAGATAATTCCAATTTTATACAGATAGCAGAGTAGATGTTTCCAAGTTCATACAGATAGCAGTGTAGATATTTCCACGTTTATAGAGATGGCTGTGTAGATATTTCCATGTTCATACAGATGGCGGTGTAGATATTTCCATGTTTATAGAGATGACGGTGTAGATATTTTCAGGTTTAAACAGATGGCAGTGTAGATATTTCCATGTTTACACAGATAGCGGTGTAGACATTTCCATGTTTACACAGATAGCGGTGTGGATATTTTCATGTTTATGCAGATAGCGTTGTTGATATTTCCATGTTCATACAGATAGCGGTGTAGATATTTCCATGTTCATACCAATAGCGGTGTAGATATTTCCATGTTCATACAGTTAGCGGTATAGATATTTCCATGTTTATACAGATGGTGGTGTAGATATTTCCATGTTTATGCAGATGGCGGTATAGATATTTCCATGTTTATACAGATGGTGGTGTAGATATTTCCATGTTCATACAGATGGCGGTGTAGATATTTCGAAGTTTATAGAGATAGCGCTGTAGTTATTTCTATATTTATATAGAAATCTGTGTAGATATTTCCATGTATATGCAGATAGCTGTGTAGATATTTCCATGTTCATGCAGATTGCGGTGTAGTTATTTCCATGTTCATCCAGATGCCGGTGTAGATACATCCATGTTCATAGAGATGGCGGTGAAGATATTTCCATGTTCATACAGATAGCTGTGTAGATATTTCCATGTTCATTGTGATGGCGGTGTAGATATTTCCATGTTGATACAGATAGCAGTGTAGTTATTTCCATGTTTATAGAGATAGCAGTGTAGATATTTCCATTGATATACAGGTAGCGGTGTAGATATTTCCATGTTCATACAGATAGCGGTGTAGATACTTCCATGTTCATACAGAGATCGGTGTAGATATTTCCAGGTTCATACAGATGGCGGTGTAGATATTTCCATGTTCATACAGATAGCTGTGTAGATATTTCCATTTTCATACAGATAGCGGTGTAGATATTTCCATGTTCATACAGTTAGCGGTGTAGATATTTCCATGTTCATACAGATGGCGGTGTAGATATTTACATGTTCATACAGATGGCGGGTTAGATATTTCCATGTTCGTACGGATGGCAGTGTAGATATTTCCATGTTCATACAGGTGGCGGTGTAGATATTTCCATGTTTATACAGATAGCAGTTTAGTTATTTCCATGTTTACAGAGATAGCAGTATACATATTTCCATTGATATACAGATAGCTGTGTAGATATTTGCATGTTCATACAGATAGCAGTGTAGATATTTCCATGTTCATACAGATAGCGGTGCAGATATTTCCATGTTCATACAGAGAACGGTGTAGATATTTCCATGTTCATACAGACAGCGGTGTAGATATTTCCATGTTCATACAGATAGCAGTGTAGGTATTTCCATGTTCATACAGTTAGCGGTGTAGATATTTCCATGTTCATACAGGTGGCGGTTTAGATATTTACATGTTCATACAGATGGCGGTGTAAATATTTCCAAGTTCTTACAGATGGCGGTGTAGATATTTCCATGTTCATACAGATGGTGGTGTAGGTATTTCCATGTTCATACAAATGGCGGTGTAGATATTTCCATGTTCATAGAGATGGCGGTGTAGATATTTCCAGGTTCATACAAATGGCGGTGTAGATATTTCCATGTTCATAGAGATGGCCGTGTAGATATTTCCATGTTTATAAAGATAGCAGTGTAGTTATTTCCATGTTTATAGAGATACCAGTGTGGATATTTCCATTGATATACAGATAGCTGTGTAGATATTTACATGTTCATACAGATAGCGGTGTAGATATTTCCATGTTCATACAGATAGCGCTGTACATATTTCCATGTTCATACAGATAGCAGTGTAGATATTTCCATGTTCATACAGATAGCGGTGTAGATATTTCCATGTTCATACAGATAGCGGTGTAGATATTTCCATGTTCATACAGTTAGCGGTGTAGATATTTCCATGTTCACACAGATGGCGGTGTAGATATTTACATGTTCATACAGATGGCGGTGTAGATATTTCCATGTTCATACAGATAGCGGTGTAGAGATTTCCATGTTCATACAGATAGCGGTGTAGATATTTCCACGTTGATACAGATAGCGGTCTAGTTATTTCCAGGCTCATACCAATAGCGGTGTAGACATTTCCATGTTCATACAGTTAGCGGTGTAGATATTTCCATGTTCATACAGATGGCAGAGTAGATATTTACATGTTCATTCAGAGGTCGGTGTAGATATTTCCATATTCGTACAGATGGCGTTGAAGATATTTCCATGTTCATACAGATAGCGGTGTTGATATTTCCATGTTCATACAGAAAGCGGTGTAGATATTTCCATGTTCATACAGATAGCGGTGTAGGTATTTCCATGTTCATACAGATAGCGGTGTAGATATTTCCATGTTCGTACAGTTAGCGGTGTAGATATTTCCATGTTCATACAGAGTGCGGTGTAGATATTTCCATGTTCATACAGATGGCGGTGTAGATATTTACATGTTCATACAGATGGCGGTAGAGATATTTCCATGTTCGTACAGATGGCGGTGTAGATATTTCCATGTTTATAGAGATAGCAGTGTAGATATTTCCATTGATATACAGATAGCTCTGTAGATATTTGCATGGTCATACAGATAGCGGTGTAGATATTTCCATGTTCGTACAGATAGCGGTGTAGATATTTAAATGTTGATACAGATAGCGGTGTAGATATTTCCATGTTCATACAGATAACGGTGTAGATATTTCCATGTTCCTACAGATAACGGTGTAGATATTTCCATGTTCATACAGTTAGCGGTGTAGATATTTCCATGTTCATACAGATGGCGGTGTAGATATTTACATATTCATACAGACGGTGGTGTAGATATTTCCATGTTTATAGAGATGACGGTCTAGTTATTTCCATGTTTACAGAGATAGTGGCGTAGTTATTTCCAAGTTTATAGAGACAGCGTTTTAGATATTTCCATGTTTATACAGATAGCGATGAAGATATTTCCATGTTTATACAGATAGCGGTGTAGACATTTCCATGTTTATGCAGATAGCAGTGAAGATATTTCCATGTTTATAGAGATAGCGGTGAAGATATTTCCATGTTTATACAGATAGCAGTGTAGATATTTCCATGTTTATAGAGATAGTGGTGTAGATAATTTCAATTTTATACAGAGAGCAGTGTAGATATTTCCACGTTCATACGGATAGCGGTGTAGATATTTCCACGTTTATAGTGATGGCGGTGCAGATATTTCCATGTTCATACAGAGGACGGTGTAGATATTTCCATGTTTATTGGGATGGCGGTGTAGATGTTTTCATGTTTACACAGATGGCGGTGTAGATATTTCAATGTTTACACAGATCGCGGTGTAGACATTTCCATGTTTACACAGATAGCGGTGTGGATATTTCCATGTTTATGCAGATACCAGTGTAGTTATTTCCATGTTTATACAGATAGCGGTGCGGATATTTCCATGTTTATTCTGATAGCGGTGCGCATATTTCCATGTTTATACAGATAGTTGGGCAGATATTTCCATGTTTATACAGATAGCGGTGTAGATATTTACATCTTAATACAGATGGCGGTGTAGATATGTCCATGTTTGTACAGATGGAGGTGTAGATATTTCCATGTTCATTCAGATGGCGGTGTAGATATTTCGAAGTTTATAGAGATAGCGCTGTAGTTATTTCCATATTTAAAGAGAAATCTGTGGAGATATTTCCATGTATATTCAGATAGCTGTGTAGATAGATCCAGGTTCATGCAGATAGCGGTGTAGATATTTCCATGTTCATCCAGATGCCGGTGTACATATATCCATGTTCATACAGATGGCGGTGAAGATATTTCCATGTTCATACAGATGGTCGTGTAGATATTTCCATGTTCATACAAATGGCGGTGTAGATATTTCCATGTTCATAGAGATGGCGGTGTAGATATTTCCATGTTCATAAAAATGGCGGTGTAGATATTTCCATGTTCATAGAGATGGCGGTGTTGATGTTTCCATATTTATAGAGATAGCAGTGTAGTTATTTCCATGTTTATAGAGATAGTAGTGTAGATATTTCCATTGATATACAGATAGCTGTGTAGATATTTGCATGTTCATAAAGATACCAGTGTAGATATTTCCATGTTCATACAGATAGCGGTGTAGATATTTCCATGTTCATACAGATAGCGGTGTAGATATTTCCATGTTCATACAGATAGTGGTGTAGATAATTCCATGTTCATACAGTTAGCGGTTTAGATATTTCCATGTTCATACAGATGGCGGTGTAGATATTAACATGTTCATACAGATGGCGGTGTAGTTATTTCCATGTTCATACAGATAGCGGTGTAGATATTTCCATCTTCATACAGATAGCGGTGTAGATATTTACATGTTCATACAGATAGCGGTGTAGATATTTCCAAGTTCTTACCAAGAGCTGTGTAGACATTTCCATGTTCATGTATTTAGCGGTGTAGATATTTCCATGTTCATACAGATGGCGAAGATATTTCCATGTTCATACAGATAGCGGTGTAGATATTTCCATGTTCATACAGTTAGCGGTGTAGATATTTCCATATTTATACAGATAGCAGTGTAGTTATTTCCATGTTTATAGAGATAGCAGTGTAGGTATTTCCATTGATATACAGATAGCTGTGTAGATATTTGCATGGTCATGCAGATAGCGCTGTAGATATTTCCATGTTCGCACAGATAGCGGTGTAGATATTTCCATGTTCATACAGATAGCATTGTAGATATTTCCATGTTCATACAGATAACGGTGTAGATATTTCCATGTTCATACAGATAGCAGTGTAGATGTTTCCATGTTCATACAGTTAGCGGTGTAGATATTTCCGTGTTCATACAGATGGCGGTGTAGATATTTTCATGTTCATACAGATGGCGGTATAGATATTTCCATGTTCGTACAGATGGCGTTGTAGATATTTCCATGTTCATAGAGATGGTGGTATAAATATTTCCATGTTTATGCAGATAGCGGTATAGATATTTCCATGTTTATACAGATGGTGGTGTAGATATTTCCATGTTTATGGAGATGGCGGTGTAGATATTTCCATGTTCATGGAGATGGTGGTGTAAATATTTCCATGTTTATTGGGATGGCGGAGTTGATATTTTCATGTTTACACAGATGGCGTTGTAGATATTTCCATGTTTACACAGATAGCGGTGTAGACATTTCCATGTTTACACAGATAGCGGTGTGGATATTTCCATGTTTATGCAGATAGCGGTGTAGATATTTCCATGTTTATACAGATAGCGGTGCGGATATTTCCATGTTTATACAGATAGTTGGGCAGATATTTCCATGTTTATACAGATAGCGGTGTAGATATTTCCATCTTAATACAGATGGCGGTGTAGATATGTCCATGTTTGTACAGATGGCGGTGTAGATATTTCCATGTTCATACAGATGGCGGTGTAGATATTTCGAAGTTTATAGAGATAGCGCTGTAGTTATTTCCATATTTATAGAGAAATCTTTGTAGATATTTCCGTGTATATTCAGATAGCTGTGTAGATATTTCCATGTTCATGCAGATAGCGGTGTAGATATTTCCATGTTCATACAGATGCCGGTGTACATATATCCATGTTCATACAGATGGCGGTGTAGATATTTACCTGTTCATACAGATGGCAGTATCGATATTTTCAAGTTCGCAGAGATGGCGGTGTAGATATTTGCATGTTCATAGAGATGGCGGTGTAGATATTTCCATGTTTATACACATAGCGGTATAGATATTTCCATGTTTATACAGATGGTGGTGTAGATAATTCCATGTTTATAGAGATGGTGGTCTTGATATTTCCATGTTTACAGAGATAGTGGTGTAGTTATTTCCAAGTTTATAGAGACAGCGTTGTAGATATTTCCATGTTCATACAGATAGCGGTGTAGATATTTCCATGTTCATACAGATAGCGGTGTAGATATTTCCATGTTCATACCAATAGCGATGTAGACATTTCCATGTTCATGTATTTAGCGGTGTAGATATTTCCATGTTCATACAGATGGCGAAGATATTTCCATGTTCATACACATAGCGGTGTAGATATTTCCATGTTCATACAGTTAGCGGTGTAGATATTTCCATGTTCATACAGATGGCGGTGTAGATATTCCCATGTTCATAGAGATGGCGGTGTAGACAGTTCCATATTTATACAGATAGCAGTGTAGTTATTTCCATGTTTATAGAGATAGCAGTGTAGATATTTCCATTGATATACACATAGCTGTGTAGATATTTGCATGGTCATACAGATAGCGGTGTAGATATTTCCATGTTCGTACAGATAGCGGTGTAGATATTTCCATTTTCATACAGATAGCATTGTAGATATTTCCATGTTCATACAGGTAACGGTGTAGATATTTCCATGTTCATACAGATAGCGGTGTAGATATTTCCATGTTCATACAGATGGCGGTGAAGATATTTCCATGTTAATACAGATGGTCATGTAGATATTTCCATGTTCATACAAATGGCGGTGTAGATATTTCCATGTTCATAGAGATGGCGGTGTAGATATTTCCATGTTCATAAAAATGGCGGTGTAGATAGTTCCATGTTCATAGAGATGGCGGTGTTGATGTTTCCATATTTATAGAGATAGCAGTGTAGTTATTTCCATGTTTATAGAGTTAGTAGTGTAGATATTTCCATTGGTATACAGATAGCTGTGTAGATATTTGCATGTTCATACAGATAGCGGTGTAGATATTTCCATGTTCAGAGAGATGGCGGTGTAGATATTTACATGTTCATACAGATGGCGGTGTAGATATTTACATGTTCATACAGTAAGCGGTGTAGATATTTCCATGTTCATACAGATGGCGGTGTAGATATTTACATGTTCATACAGATGGCGGTGTAGATATTTCCATGTTTATACAAATAGCAGTGTAGTTATTTCCATGTTTATAGAGAGAGCTGTGTAGATATTTCCATTGATATACAGATAGCTGTGTAGATATTTGCATGTTCATACAGATAGCGGTGTAGATATTTCCATGTTCATACAGATAGCGGTGTAGATATTTCCATGCTCGTACAGATAACGGTGTAGATATTTCCATGTTCCTACAGATAGCAGTGTAGATATTTCCATGTTCATACAGTTAGCGGTGTAGATATTTCCATGTTCATACAGATGGCGGTGTAGATATTTACATGTTCATACAGATGGCAGTATAGATATTTGCATGTTCGCAGAGATGGCGGTGTAGATATTTGCATGTTCATAGAGATGGCGGTGTAGATATTTCCATGTTCATACAAATGGCGGTTTAGATATTTACATGTTCATACAGATGGCGGTGTAGATATTTCCATGTTCATACAGATAGCGGTGTAGATATTTCCATGTTCATACAGATAGCAGTGTAGATAATTCCATGTTCATAGAGATAGCGGTGTAGGTATTTCCATGTTCATACAGATAGCGGTGTAGATATTTCCATGTTCATACCGATAGCGGTGTAGATATTTCCATGTTCATACAGATAGCAGTGTAGATATTTCCATGTTCATACAGATGGCGGTGTAGATATTTGCATGTTCATAGAGATGGCGGTGTAGGTATTTCCATGTTTATGCACATAGCGGTATAGATATTTCCATGTTTATACAGATGGAGGTGTAGATATTTCCATGTTTATAGAGATGGTGGTCTAGATATTTCCATGTTTACAGAGATAGTGGTGTAGTTATTTCCAAGTTTATAGAGACAGCGTTGTAGATATTTCCGTGTTCATACAGATAGCGGTGTAGATATTTCCAAGTTAATACAGATAGTGGTGTAGATATTTCCATGTTCATACCAATAGCGGTGTAGACATTTCCATGTTCATGTATTTAGCGGTGTAGATATTTCCATGTTCATACAGATGGCGAAGATATTTCCATGTTCATACACATAGCGGTGTAGATATTTCCATGTTCATACAGTTAGCGGTGTAGATATTTCCATGTTCATACAGATGGCGGTGTAGATATTTCCATGTTCATTGAGATGGCGGTGTAGATAGTTCCATATTTATACAGATAGCTGTGTAGTTATTTCCATGTTTATAGAGATAGCAGTGTAGATATTTCCATTGATATACTCATAGCTGTGTAGATATTTGCATGGTCATACAGATAGCGGTGTAGATATTTCCATGTTCATACAGATAGCGGTGTAGATATTTCCATGTTCATACAGATAGCGGTGTAGATATTTCCATGTTCATATAGATAGCGGTTTAGATATTTCCATGTTCATACTGATGGCGGTGTAGATATTTACATGTACATACAGATGGCGGTGTAGTTATTTCCATGTTCATACAGATACCGGTGTAGGTATTTCCATCTTCATACAGATAGCGGTGTAGATATTTCCATGTTCATACAGATAGCGGTGTAGATATTTCCATGTTCATACCAATAGCGGTGTAGACATTTCCATGTTCATGTATTTAGCGGTGTAGATATTTCCATGTTCATACAGATGGCGAAGATATTTCCATGTTCATACAGATGGCGGTGTAGATATTTCCATGTTCATACAGTTAGCTGTGTAGATATTTCCATGTTCATAGAGATGGCGGTGTAGATATTTCCATGTTCATAGAGATGGCGGTGTAGATATTTCCATATTTATACAGATAGCAGTGTAGTTATTTCCATGTTTATAGAGATAGCAGTGTAGATATTTCCATTGATATACAGATAGCATTGTAGATATTTCCATGTTCATACAGATAACGGTGTAGATATTTCCATGTTCATACAGATAGCGGTGTAGATGTTTCCATGTTCATACAGTTAGCGGTGTAGATATTTCCATGTTCATACAGATGGCGGTGTAGATATTTTCATGTTCATACAGATGGCGGTATAGATATTTCCATGTTCGTACAGATGGCGTTGTAGATATTTCCATGTTCATAGAGATGGTGGTGTAGATATTTCCATGTTTATGCAGATAGCGGTATAGATATTTCCATGTTTATACAGATGGTGGTGTAGATGTTTCGATGTTTATGGAGATGGCGGTGTAGATATTTCCATGTTCATACAGATGGCGGTGTAAATATTTCCATGTTTATAGGGATGGCGGAGTAGATATTTTCATGTTTACACTGATAGCGGTGTGGATATTTCCATGTTTATGCAGATAGCAGTGTAGATATTTCCATGTTTATACAGATTGCGGTGCGGATATTTCCATGTTTATACAGATAGTTGGGCAGATATTCCCTTGTTTATAAAGATAGCGGTGTAGATATTTCCATCTTAATACAGATGTCGGTGTATATATGTCCATGTTTGTACAGATGGCGGTGTAGATATTTCCATGTTCATACAGATGGCGGTGTAGATATTTCGAAGTTTATAGAGATAGCGCTGTAGTTATTTCCATATTTATAGAGAAATCTGTGTAGATATTTCCGTGTATATTCAGATAGTTGTGTAGATATTTCCATGTTCATGCAGATAACGGTGTAGATATTTCCATGTTCATCCAGATGCCGGTGTACATATATCCATGTTCATACAGATGGCGGTGAAGATATTTCCATGTTCATACAGATGGTGGTGTAGATATTTCCATGTTCATACAAATGGCGGTGTAGATATTTCCATGTTCATAGAGATGGCGGTGTAGATATTTCCATGTTCATACAAATGGCGGTGTAGATATTTCCATGTTCATACAGATGGCGGTGTAGATATTTCCATGTTCATACAGATAGCGGTGTAGATATTTCCATGTTCATACAGATAGCGGTGTAGATATTTCCATGTTCATACAGTTAGCAGTGTATATATTTCCATGTTCATACAGATGGCGGTGTAGATATTTAGATGTTCATACAGATGGCGGTGTAGATATTTCCATGTTCGTACGGATGGCAGTGTAGATATTTCCATGTTCATACAGGTGGCGGTGTAGATATTTCCATGTTTATACAAATAGCAGTGTAGTTACTTCCATGTTTATAGAGAGAGCTGTGTAGATATTTCCATTGATATACAGATAGCTGTGTAGATATTTGCATGTTCATACAGATAGCGGTGTAGATATTTCCATGTTCATACAGATAGCCGTGTAGATATTTCCATGTTCATACAGATAGCGGTGTAGTTATTTCCATGTTCATACAGACAGCGGTGTAGATATTTCCATGTTCATACAGATAACGGTGTAGATATTTCCATGTTCATACAGATAGCAGTGTAGATATTTCCATGTTCATACAGTTAGCGGTGTAGATATTTCCATGTTCATACAGATGGCGGTGTAGATATTTACATGTTCATACAGATGGCGGTGTAGATATTTACATGTTCATACAGATGACAGTATAGATATTTGCATGTTCGCAGAGATGGCGGTGTAGATATTTGCATGTTCATAGAGATGGCGGTGTAGGTATTTCCATGTTCATACAAATGGCGGTGTAGATATTTACATGTTCATACAGATGGCGGTGTAGATATTTCCATGTTCATACAGATAGCAGTGTAGATATTTCCATATTCATACAAATAGCGGTGTAGATATTTCCATGTTCATACAGATAGCGGTATAGATATTTCCATGTTCATACCGATAGCGGTGTAGATATTTCCATGTTCATACAGTTAGCGGTGTAGATATTTCCATGTTCATACAGATGGCGGTGTAGATATTTACATGTTCATACAGATGGCGGTGTAGATATTTCCATGTTCGTACGGATGGCAGTATAGATATTCCCATGTTCATACAGGTGGCGGTGTAGATATTTCCATGTTTATACAAATAGCAGTGTAGTTATTTCCATGTTTATAGAGAGAGCTGTGTAGATATTTCCATTGATATACAGATAGCTGTGTAGATATTTGCATGTTAATACAGATAGCGGTGTAGATATTTCCATGTTCATACAGATAGCGGTGAAGATATTTCCATGTTCATACAGATAGCGGTGTAGATATTTCCATGTTCATACAGATAACGGTGTATATATTTCCATGTTCATACAGATAGCAGTGAAGATACTTCCATGTTCATACAGTTAGCGGTGTAGATATTTCCATGTTCATACAGATGGCGGTGTAAATATTTACATGTTCATACAGATGGCAGTATAGATATTTGCATGTTCGCAGAGATGGCGGTGTAGATATTTGCATGTTCATAGAGATGGCGGTGTAGGTATTTCCATGTTTTTGCACATAGCGGTATAGATATTTCCATGTTTATACAGATGGTGGTGTAGATATTTCCATGTTTATAGAGATGGCGGTCTAGATATTTCCATGTTTACAGAGATAGTGGTGTAGTTATTTCCAAGTTTATAGAGACAGCGTTGTAGATATTTCCATGTTCATACAGATAGCAGTGTAGAGATTTCCATGTTCATACAGATAGCGGTGTAGATATTTCCATGTTCATACCAATAGCGTTGTAGACATTTCCATGTTCATGTTTTTAGCGGTGTAGATATTTCCATGTTCATACAGATGGCGAAGATATTTCCATGTTCATACACATAGCGGTGTAGATATTTCCATGTTCATACAGTTAGCGGTGTAGATATTTCCATGTTCATAGAGATGGCGGTGTAGATATTTCCATATTTATACAGATAGCAGTGTAGTTATTTCCATGTTTATAGAGATAGCAGTGTAGATATTTCCATTGATATACACATAGCTGTGTAGATATTTGCATGGTCATACAGATAGCGGTGTAGATATTTCCATGTTCATACAGTTAGCGATGTAGATATTTCCATGTTCATACTGATGGTGGTGTAGATATTTCCATGTTTATAGAGATGGCGGTGTAGATATTTCCATGTTTACACAGATGGCGTTGTAGACATTTCCATGTTTACACAGATAGCGGTGTGGATATTTCCATGTTTATGCAGATAGCGGTGTAGATATTTCCATGTTTTTACAGATAGCGGTGCGGATATTTCCATGTTAATACAGACAGTTGGGCAGACATTTCCATGTTCATACAGATGGCGGTGTAGAAATTTCCATGTTCATACAGATGGCGGTGTAGATATTTCGAAGTTTATAGAGATAGCGCTATAGTTATTTCCATATTTATAGAGAAATCTGTGTAGTTATTTCCATGTATATGCAGATAGCTGTGTAGATATTTCCATGTTCATGCAGATAGCGGTGTAGATATTTCCATGTTCATCCAGATGCCGGTGTAGATATTTCCATGCTCATACAGATGGCGGTGAAGATATTTCCATGTTCATACAGATGGCGGTGTAGATATTTCCATGTTCATACAAATGGCGGTGTAGATATTTCCATGTTCATAGAGATGGCGGTGTAGATATTTCCATGTTCATACAAATGGCAGTGTAGATATTTCCATGTTCATAGAGATGGCGGTGTAGATATTTCCATGTTTACAAAGATAGTGGTGTAGTTATTTCCAAGTTTATGGAGACAACGTTGTAGATATTTCCATGTTTATACAGATAGCGGTGAAGATATTTCCATGTTTATACAGATAGCGGTGTAGGTATTTCCATGTTTATACAGATAGCAGTGTAGATATTTCCATGTTTATAGAGATAGTGGTGTAGATAATTTCAATTTTATACAGAGAGCAGTGTAGATATTTCCAAGTTCATACAGATAGCGGTGTAGATATTTCCACGTTTATAGAGATGGCGGTGCAGATATTTCCATGTTCATACAGATGGCGGTGTAGATATTTCCATGTTTATGGGAATGGCGGTGTAGATATTTTCATGTTTACACAGAGGGCGGTGTAGATATTTCCATGTTTACACAGATAGCGGTGTAGACATTTCCATGTTTACACAGATAGTGGAGTGGATATTTCCATGTTTATGCAGATAGCAGTGCAGATATTTCCATGTTTATACAGATAGTTGGGCAGATATTTCCATGTTCATACAGATAGCGGTGTAGACATTTCCATGTTCATACAGTTAGCGGTGTAGATATTTCCATGTTCATACAGATAGCGGTGTAGA
Organism: Gorilla gorilla gorilla; assembly: GCF_029281585.2. NCBI lineage: Eukaryota > Metazoa > Chordata > Mammalia > Primates > Hominidae > Gorilla > Gorilla gorilla. The sequence goes on from NC_073232.2 coordinate 149,249,609, forward strand.
CATTTCCATGTTCATACAGTTAGCGGTGTAGATATTTCCATGTTCATACAGATGGTGGTGTAGATATTTCCATGTTCATACAGATGGTGGTGTAGATATTTCCATGTTCGCACAGATGGCGGTGTAGATATTTCCATGTTCGCACAGATGGCGGTGTAGATATTTCCAAGTTCATACAGATGGCGGTGTAGATATTTCCATGTTTATGCAGATAGCGGTACAGATATTTCCATGTTTATACAGATGGTGGTGTAGGTATTTCCATGTCTATAGAGATGGAGGTCAAGATATTTCCGTGTTTATAGAGATAGTGGTGTAGTTCTTTCCAAGTTTATAGAGACAGCGTTGTAGATATTTCCATGTTTATACAGATAGCGGTGAAGATATTTCCATGTTTATACAGATAGCGGTGTAGATATTTCCATGTTTATACAGATATCAGTGTAGATATTTCCATGTTTATAGAGATAAAAGTGTAGATAATTTCAATTTTATACAGATAGCAGTGTAGATATTTCCAAGTGCATACAGATAGCGGTGTAGATATTTCCTCGCTTATAGAGATGGCGGTGTAGATATTTCCATGTTCATACAGATGGCGGTGTAGATATTTCCATGTTTATAGGGATGGCGGTGTAGATATTTTCATGTTTACACAGATGGCGGTGTAGATATTTCCATGTTTACAAAGATAGCGGTGTAGACATTTCCATGTTTACACAAATAGCGGTGTGGATGTTTCAATGTTTATGCAGATAGCGGTGTAGATATTTCCATGTTTATACAGATAGCGGTGCGGATATTTCCATGTTTATACAGATGGGCAGATATTACCAAGTTTATAAAGATAGCGGTGTAGATATTTCCATCTTAATACAGATGGTGGTGTACATATGTCCATGTTCGTACAGATGGCAGTGTAGATATTTCCATGTTCATATAGATGGCGGTGTAGATATTTCGAAGTTTATAGAGATAGCCCTGTAGTTATTTCCGTAATTATAGAGAAATCTGTGTAGATATTTCCATGTATATGCAGATAGCTGTGTAGATATTTCCATGTTCATGCAGATAGCGGTGTAGATATTTCCATGTTCATCCAGATGCCGGTGTAGATATATCCATGTTCATACAGATGGCGGTGAAGATATATCCATGTTCATACAGATGGCGGTGTAGATATTTCCATGTTCGTACAAATGGCGGTGTAGATATTTCCATGTTCATAGAGATGGCGGTGTAGATATTTCCATGTTCATACAAATGGCCGTGTAGATATTTCCATGTTCATAGAGATGGCGGTGTAGATATTTCCATGTTTATACAGATAGCAGTGTACTTATTTCCATGTTTATAGAGATAGTGGTGTAGATAATTTCAATTTCATGCAGATAGCTGTGTAGTTATTTGCATGTTCATACAGATAGCGGTGTAGATATTTCCATGTTCATACAGATAGCGATGTAGATATTTCCATGTTCATACAGATAGCAGTGTAGATGTTTCCATGTTCATGCAGATAGCGGTGTAGATATTTCTATGTTCATACCAAGAGCAGTGTAGATATTTCCATGTCCATACAGTTTGCGGTGTAGATATTTCCATGTTCATACAGATGGCGGTGTAGATATTTACATGATCATACAGATAGTGGTGTAGATATTTCCATGTTCATACAGATAACAGTGTAGATATTTCCATGTTCATACAGATAGCGGTGTAGATATTTCCATGTTCATACAGTTAGCGGTGTAGATATTTCCATGCTCATACAGATGGTGGTGTAGGTATTTATGTGTTCATACAGATGGCAGTGTAGATATTTTTCTGTTCATACAGATGGCGGTGTAGATATTTCCATGTTCATAGAGATGGCGGTGTACATATTTCCATGTTTATGCAGATAGCGGTATAGATAATTCCATGTTTATACAGATGGTGGTGTATATATTTCCATGTTTATTGAGATGGCGGTCTAGATATTTCCATGTTTATAGAGATAGAGGTGTAGTTATTTCCAAGTTCATAGAGACATCGTTGTAGATATTTCCATATTTATACAGATAGCGGTGAAGATGTTTACATGTTTATACAGATAGCGGTGTAGATATTTCCATGTTTATACAGATAACAGTGTACATATTTCCATGTTTATAGAGATAGCGGTGTAGATAATTTCAATATTATACAGATATCAGTGTAGATATTTCCAAGTTCATACAGATAGCGGTGTAGATATTTCCACGTTTATAGAAATGGCGGTGTAGGTATTTCCATGTTCATACAGATGGCGGTGTAGATATTTCCATGTTTATAGGGATGGCGGTGTAGATGTTTTCATGTTTACACAGATGGCGGTGTAGATATTTCCATGTTTACACAGGTAGCGGTGTAGACATTTCCATGTTTACACAGATAGCGGTGTGGATATTTCCATGTTTATGCAGATAGCGGTGTAGATATTTCCATGTTTATACAGATAGCGGTGTAGATATTTCCATGTTTATACAGATGGGCAGATATTTCCATGTTTATACAGATAGCGGTGTAGATATTTCCATCTTAATACAGATGGCGGTGTACATATGCCCATGTTCGTACAGATGGCAGTGTAGATGTTTCGATGTTCATATAGATGGCGGTGTAGATATTTCGAAGTTTATAGAGATAGCGCTGTAGTTATTTCCATATTTATAGAGAAATCTGTGTAGATATTTCCATGTATATGCAGATAGCTGTGTAGATATTTCCATGTTCATGCAGATAGCGGTGTAGATATTTCCATGTTCATCCAGATGCCGGTGTAGATATATCCATGTTCATACAGATGGCGGTGAAGATATATCCATGTTCATACAGATGGCGGTGTAGATATTTCCATGTTCGCACAAATGGCGGTGTAGATATTTCCATGTTCATAGAGATGGCGGTGTAGATATTTCCATGTTCATACAAATGGCGGTGTAGGTATTTCCATGTTCATAGAGATGGCGGTGTAGATATTTCCAGGTTTATACAGATAGCAGTGTAGTTATTTCCATGTTTATAGAGATAGTGGTGTAGATAATTTCAATTTCATGCAGATAGCTGTGTAGATATTTGCATGTTCATACAGATAGCGGTGTAGATATTTCCATGTTCATACAGATAGCGACGTAGATATTTCCATGTTCATACAGATAGCAGTGTAGATGTTTCCATGTTCATGCAGATAGCGATGTAGATATTTCTATGTTCATACCAATAGCAATGTAGATATTTCCATGTCCATACAGTTAGCGGTGTAGATATTTCCATGTTCATACAGATGGCGGTGTAGATATTTACATGTTCATACAGATGGCGGTGGAGATATTTCCATGTTTGTACGGATGGCAGTGTAGATATTTCCATGTTCGTTCAGATAGTGGTGTAGATATTTCCATGTTCATACAGATAACGGTGTAGATATTTCCATGTTCATACAGATAGCGGTGTAGATATTTCCATGTTCGTACAGATAGCGGTGAAGATATTTCCATGTTTATACAGATAGCGGCATAGATATTTCCATGTTTATACAGATAGCAGTGTAGATATTTCCATGTTTATAGAGATAGTGGTGTAGATAATTTCAATTTTATACAGAGAGCAGTGTAGATATTTCCAAGTTCATACAGATAGTGGTGTCGATATTTTCACGTTCATACAAATGGCGGTGTAGATATTTCCATGTTCTTCCAGATAGCGGTGTAGTTATTTCCATGTTCATTCAGATAGCGGTGTTGATATTTCCATGTTCATACAGATAACGGTGTAGATATTTCCATGTTCATACAGATAGCGGTATAGATATTTCCATGTTCGTATAGATGGCGGTGTAGATATTTCCATGTTCATAGAGATGGCGGTGTAGATATTTCCATGTTTATGCAGATAGCGGTAAAGATACTTCCATGTTTATTCAGATGGTGGTGTAGATATTTCCGTGTTTATAGAGATGGAGGTCTAGATATTTCCATGTTTACAGAGATAGTGGTGTAGTTATTTCCAAGTTTATAGAGACAGCGTTGTAGATATTTCCATGTTCATACAGATAGCAGTGAAGAGATTTCCATATTCATACAGATAGCGGTGTAGATATTTCCATGTTCATACCAATAGCATTGTAGACATTTCCATGTTCATGTTTTTAGCGGTGTAGATATTTCCATGTTCATACAGATGGCGAAGATATTTCCATGTTCATACACATAGCGGTGTAGATATTTCCATGCTCATACAGTTAGCGGTGTAGATATTTCCATGTTCATAGAGATGGCGGTGTAGATATTTCCATATTTATACAGATAGCAGTGTAGTTATTTCCATGTTTATAGAGATAGCAGTGTAGATATTTCCATTGATATACACATAGCTGTGTAGATATTTGCATGGTCATACAGATAGCGGTGTAGATATTTCCATGTTCATACAGTTAGCGGTGTAGATATTTCCATGTTCATACAGATACCGGTGTAGATATTTCCATGTTCATACAGATAGCGGTGTAGATATTTCCATGCTCATACAGATAGCGGTGTAGATAATTCCATGTTCATACAGTTAGCGGTGTTGATATTTCCATGTTCATACAGATGGCGGTGTAGATATTTACATGTTCATACAGATGGCGGTGTAGATATTTCCATGTTGATACAGATAGCGGTGTAGAGATTTCCATGTTCATACAGATAGCGGTGTAGATATTTCCATGTTCATACAGATAGCGGTATAGATATTTCCATGTTTATACAGATGGTGGTGTGGATATTTCCATGTATATAGAGATGGCGGTCTAGATATTTCCATGTTTACAGAGATAGTGGTGTAGTTATTTCCAAGTTTATAGAGACAGCGTTGTAGATATTTCCATGTTTATACAGATAGCAGTGAAGGTATTTCCATGTTTATACAGATAGCGGTGTAGACATTTCCATGTTTATGCAGATAGCAGTGAAGATATTTCCATGTTTATAGAGATAGTGGTGTAGATAATTTCAATTTTATACAAAGTGCAGTGTAGATATTTCCAAGTTCATACAGATAGTGTTGTAGGTATTTCCAGGTTCATACAAATGGCGGTGTAGATATTTACATGTTCATACAAATGGCGGTATAGGTATTTCCATGTTCGTACAGATGGCGGTGTGGATATTTCCATGTTCATACCAATAGCGGTGTAGATATTTCCATGTTCATACAGATAGCGGTGTAGATATTTCCATGTTCATACAGAAGGCGGTGTAGATATTTACATGTTCATACAGATGGCGGTGTAGATATTTCCATGTTCGTACGGATGGCAGTGTAGATATTTCCATGTTCATACAGGAGGTGGTGTAGATATTTCCATGTTTATAAAGATAACAGTGTAGTTATTTCCATGTTTATAGAGACAGCTGTGTAGATATTTCCATTGATATACAGATAGCTGTGTAGATATTTGCATGTTCAAACAGATATCGGTGTAGATATTTCCATGTTCGTACAGATAGCGGTGTAGATATTTCCATGTTCGTACAGATAGCGGTGTAGTAGATATTTCCATGTTCATACAGATAACGGTGTAGATATTTCCGTGTTCATACAGATAGCGGTGTAGATATTTCCATGTTCATACAGTTAGCGGTGTAGATATTTCCATGTTCATACAGATGGCGGTGTAGATATTTTCATGTTCATACAAATGGCGATATAGATATTTCCATGTTCGTACAGATGGCGGTGTAGATATTTCCATGTTCATAGAGATGGCGGTGTAGATATTTCCATGTTTATGCAGATAGCGGTATAGTTATTTCCAAGTTTATACAGATGGTTGTGTAGATATTTCCATGTTTATAGAGATGGCGGTCTAGATATTTCCATGTTTACAGAGATAGTGGTGTAGTTATTTCCAAGTTTATAGAGACAGCGTTGTAGATATTTCCATGTTTATACAGATATCGGTATAGATATTTCCATGTTTATACAGATGGTGGTGTGGATATTTCCATGTATATAGAGATGGCGGTCTAGATATTTCCATGTTTACAGAGATAGTGGTGTAGTTATTACCAAGTTTATAGAGACAGCGTTGTAGATATTTCCATGTTTATACAGATAGCAGTGAAGATATTTCCATGTTTATACAGATAGCGGTGTAGACATTCATGTTTATGCAGATAGCAGTGAAGATATTTCCATGTTTATAGAGATAGTGGTGTAGATAATTTCAATTTTATACAAAGTGCAGTGTAGATATTTCCAAGTTCATACAGATAGTGGTGTAGATATTTCCAGGTTCATACAAATGGCGGTGTAGATATTTACATGTTCATCCAAATGGCGGTATAGTTATTTCCATGTTCGTACAGATGGCGGTGTGGATATTTCCATGTTCATAAAAATAGCGGTGTAGATATTTCCATGTTCATACAGATAGCGGTGTAGATATTTCCATGTTCATACAGAAGGCGGTGTAGATATTTACATGTTCATACAGATGGCGGTGTAGATATTTCCATGTTCGTACGGATGGCCGTGTAGATATTTCCATGTTCATACAGGTGGCGGTGTAGATATTTCCATGTTTATACAGATAGCAGTGTAGTTATTTCCATGTTTATAGAGACAGCTGTGTAGATATTTCCATTGATATACAGATAGCTGTGTAGATATTTGCATGTTCATACAGATATCGGTGTAGATATTTCCATGTTTGTACAGATAGCGGTGTAGATATTTCCATGTTCATACAGATAGCGGTATAGTAGATATTTCCATGTTCATACAGATAACGGTGTAGATATTTCCGTGTTCATACAGATAGCGGTGTAGATATTTCCATGTTCATACAGTTAGCGGTGTAGATATTTCCATGTTCATACATATGGTGGTGTAGATATTTACATGTTCATTCAGATGGCGTTGTAGATATTTCCATGTTCATACAGATAGTGGTGTAGATATTTCCATGTTCATACAGATAGCGGTGTAGTTATTGCCATGTTTATAGAGATAGCAGTGTAGATATTTCCATTGATATACAGATAGCTGTGTAGATATTTGCGTGTTCATAGAGATAGCGGTGTAGATATTTTCATGTTCATACAGATAGCGGTGTAGATATTTCCATGTTCATACTGTTAGCGGTGTAGATATTTCCATGTTCATACAGATAGTGGTGTAGATATTTCCATGTTCATACAGTTAGCTGTGTAGATATTTCCATGTTCATACAGATGGCGGTGTAGATATTTACATGTTCATGCAGATGGCGGTGTAGATATTTCCATGTTCATACAGATACCGGTGTAGATATTTACATGTTCATACAGATAGCGGTGTAGATATTTCCATGTTCATACAGATAGAGGCGTAGATATTTCCATGTTCATACCAATAGCGGTGTAGACATTTCCATGTTCATACATTTAGCGGTGTAGATATTTCCATGTTCATACAGATGGCGGTGAAGATATTTCCATGTTCATACAGATGGCGGTGTAGATATTTCCATGTTTGTACCGATGGCTGTGTAGATATTTCCATGTTCATACAGGTGGCGGTGTAGATATTTCCATGTTTATACAGATAGCAGTGTAGTTATTTCCATGTTAATAGAGATATCTGTGTGGATATTTCCATTGATATACAGATAGCTGTGTAGATATTTGCATGTTCATACAGATAGCAGTGTAGATATTTCCATGTTCGTACAGATAGCGGTGTAGATATTTCCATGTTCATACAGATAGCGGTGTAGCTATTTCCATGTTCATAAAGATAACGGTGTAGATATTTCCATGTTCATAGAGACAGCGGTGTAGATATTTCCATGTTCATACAGTTAGCGGTGTAGATTCTTCCATGTTCATACAGATGGCGGCGTAGATATTTACATGTTCATACAGATGGCGGTATAGATATTTCCATGTTCGTACAGATGGCGGTGTAGATAGTTCCATGTTCATACAGATAGCGGTATAGATATTTCCATGTTTATACAGATGGTGGCGTAGATATTTCCATGTATATAGAGATGGCGGTCTAGATATTTCCATGTTTACAGAGATAGTGGTGTAGTTATTTCCAAGTTTATAGAGACAGCGTTGTAGATATTTCCATGTTTATACAGATAGCGGTGAAGATATTTCCATGTTTATAGTGATAGCGGTGTAGATATTTCCATGTTTATACAGATAGCAGTGTAGATATTTCCATGTTTATAGAGATAGTGGTGTAGATAATTTCAATTTTATACAGAGAGCAGTGTAGATATTTCCAAGTTCATACAGATAGCGGTGTAGATATTTCCACGTTTATAGAGATGGTGGTGTAGATATTTCCATGTTCATACAGAAGACGGTGTAGATATTTCCATGTTTATAGGGATGGCGGTGTAGATATTTTCATGTTTACACAGATGGCGGTGTAGATATTTCCATGTTTACACGGATAGCGGTGTAGACATTTCCATGTTTACACAGATAGCAGTGTGGATATTTCCATGTTTACGCAGATAGCAGTGTAGATATTTCCATGTTTATACAGATAGCGGTGCGGATATTTCCATGTTTATTCAGATAGCGGTGCGGATATTTCCATGTTTATACAGATAGTTGGGCAGATATTTCCATGTTTATACAGATAGCGGTGTAGATATTTCCATCTTAATACAGATGGCGGTGTAGATATGTCCATGTTTGTACAGATGGCGGTGTAGATATTTCCATGTTCATACAGATGGCGGTGTAGATATTTCGAAGTTTATAGAGATAGCGTTGTAGTTATTTCCATAATTATAGAGAAATCTGTGTAGATATTTCCATGTATATTCAGATAGCTGTGTAGATATTTCCATGTTCATGCAGATAGCGGTGTAGATATTTCCATCTTCATCCAGATGCCGGTGTACATGTATCCATGTTCATACAGATGGCGGTGAAGATATTTCCATGTTCATACAGATGGTGGTGTAGATATTTCCATGTTCATACAAATGGCGGTGTAGATATTTCCATGTTCATAGAGATGGTGGTGTAGATATTTCCATGTTCATACAAATGGTGGTGTAGATATTTCCATGTTCATAGAGATGGCGGTGTAGATATTTCCATATTTATAGAGATAGCAGTGTAGTTATTTCCATGTTTATAGAGATAGCAGTGTTGATATTTCCATTGATATACAGATAGCTGTGTAGATATTTGCATGTTCATAGAGTTAGCGGTGTAGATATTTCCATGTTCATGCAGATAGCGCTGTAGATATTTCCATGTTCATACAGATACCGGTGTAGATATTTCCATGTTCATACAGATAGCGGTGTAGATATTTCCATGCTCATACAGATAGCGGTGTAGATAATTCCATGTTCATACAGTTAGCGGTGTTGATATTTCCCTGTTCATACAGATGGCGGTGTAGATATTTACATGTTCATACAGATGGCGGTGTAGATATTTCCATGTTCATACAGACAGCGGTATAGATATTTCCATGTTTATACAGATGGTGGCGTAGATATTTCCATGTATATAGAGATGGCGGTCTAGATATTTCCATGTTTACAGAGATTGTGGTGTAGTTATTTCCAAGTTTATAGAGACAGCGTTGTAGATATTTCCATGTTTATACAGATAGCGGTGAAGATATTTCCATGTTTATAGTGATAGCGGTGTAGATATTTCCATGTTTATACAGATAGCAGTGTAGATATTTCCATGTTTATAGAGATACTGGTGTAGATAATTTCAATTTTATACAGAGAGCAGTGTAGATATTTCCAAGTTCATACAGATAGCGGTGTAGATATTTCCACGTTTATAGAGATGGTGGTGTAGATATTTCCATGTTCATACAGAAGACGGTGTAGATATTTCCATGTTTATAGGGATGGCGGTGTAGATATTTTCATGTTTACACAGACGGCGGTGTACATATTTCCATGTTTACACGGATAGCGGTGTAGACATTTCCATGTTTACACAGATAGCAGTGTGGATATTTCCATGTTTATGCAGATAGCAGTGTAGATATTTCCATGTTTATACAGATAGCGGTGCGGATATTTCCATGTTTATTCAGATAGCGGTGCGGATATTTCCATGTTTATACAGATAGTTGGGCAGATATTTCCATGTTTATACAGATAGCGGTGTAGATATTTCCATCTTAATACAGATGGCGGTGTAGATATGTCCATGTTTGTACAGATGGCGGTGTAGATATTTCCATGTTCATACAGATGGCGGTGTAGATATTTCGAAGTTTATAGAGATAGCGTTGTAGTTATTTCCATAATTATAGAGAAATCTGTGTAGATATTTCCATGTATATTCAGATAGCTGTGTAGATATTTCCATGTTCATGCAGATAGCGGTGTAGATATTTCCATCTTCATCCAGATGCCGGTGTACATGTATCCATGTTCATACAGATGGCGGTGAAGATATTTCCATGTTCATACAGATGGTGGTGTAGATATTTCCATGTTCATACAAATGGCGGTGTAGATATTTCCATGTTCATAGAGATGGTGGTGTAGATATTTCCATGTTCATACAAATGGTGGTGTAGATATTTCCATGTTCATAGAGATGGCGGTGTAGATATTTCCATATTTATAGAGATAGCAGTGTAGTTATTTCCATGTTTATAGAGATAGCAGTGTTGATATTTCCATTGATATACAGATAGCTGTGTAGATATTTGCATGTTCATAGAGTTAGCGGTGTAGATATTTCCATGTTCATGCAGATAGCGCTGTAGATAATTCCATGTTCATACAGATACCGGTGTAGATATTTCCATGTTCATACAGATAGCGGTGTAGATATTTCCATGCTCATACAGATAGCGGTGTAGATAATTCCATGTTCATACAGATAGCGGTGCAGATATTTGCATGTTCATGCAGATAGCGTTGTAGATATTTCCATGTTCGTACAGATAGCGGTGTAGATATTTCCATGTTCATACAGATAGCGGTGTAGGTATTTCCATGTTCATACAGATAACGGTGAAGATATTTCCATGTTCATACAGATGGTGGTGTAGATATTTCCATGTTTGTACGGATGGCAGTGTAGATATTTCCATGTTCATACAGATGGCGGTGAAGATATTTCCATGTTTATACAGATAGCAGTGTAGTTATTTCCATGTTAATAGAGATAGCTGTGTGGATATTTCCATTGATATACAGATAGCTGTGTAGATATTTGCATGTTCAAACAGATAGCAGTGTAGATATTTCCATGTTCGTACAGATAGAAGTGAAGATATTTCCATGTTTATACAGATAGCGGCGTAGGCGTAGATATTTCCATGTTTATACAGATAGCAGTGTAGGTATTTCCATGTTTATAGAGATAGTGGTGTAGATAATTTCAATTTTATACAGAGATCAGTGTAGATATTTCCAAGTTCATACAGATAGTGGTGTCGATATTTCCAGGTTCATACAAATGGCGGTGTAGATATTTCCATGTTCTTCCAGATAGCGGTGTTGTTATTTCCATGTTCATTCAGATAGCGGTGTTGATAATTCCATGTTCATACAGATAACGGTGTAGATATTTCCATGTTCATACAGATAGCGGTATAGATATTTCCACGTTCGTACAGATGGCGGTGTAGATATTTCCATGTTCATAGAGATGGCGGTGTAGATATTTCCATGTTTATGCAGATAGCGGTATAGATATTTCCATGTTTATTCAGATGGTGGTGTAGATATTTCCATGTTTATAGAGATGGAGGTCTAGATATTTCCATGTTTACAGAGATAGTGGTGTAGTTATTTCCAAGTTTATAGAGACAGCGTTGTAAATATTTCCATGTTTATACAGATAGCTGTGAAGATATTTCCTTGTTTATACAGAGAGCGGTGTAGATATTTCCATGTTTATACAGATAGCAGTGTAGATATTTCCATGTTTATAGAGATAGTGGTGTAGATAATTTCAATTTTATACAGAGAGCAGTGTAGATATTTCCAAGTTCATACAGATAGCGGTGTAGATATTTCCACGTTTATAGAGATGGCGGTGTAGATATTTCCATGTTCATACAGATGGCGGTGTAGATATTTCCATGTTTATAGGGATGGCGGTGTAGATATTTTCATGTTTACACAGATGGCGGTGTAGATATTTCCATGTTTACACAGATAGCGGTGTAGACATTTCCATGTTTACACAGATAGCGGTGTGGATATTTCCATGTTTATGCAGATAACAGTGTAGATATTTCCATGTTTATACAGATAACGGTGCGGATATTTCCATGTTTATACAGATAGTTGGGCAGATATTTCCATGTTTATACAGATAGCGGTGTAGATATTTCCATCTTAATACAGATGGTGGTGTAGACATGTCCATGTTCGTACAGATGGCGGTGTAGAATTTCCATGTTCATACAGATGGCGGTGTAGATATTTCGAAGTTTATAGAGATAGCGCTATAGTTATTTCCATATTTATAGAGAAATCTGTGTAGATATTTCCATGTATATTCAGATAGCTGTGTAGATATTTCCATGTTCATGCAGATAGCGGTGTAGATATTTCCATGTTCATGCAGATGCCGGTGTACATATATCCATGTTCATACCGATGGCGGTGAAGATATTTCCATGTTCATACAGATGGCGGTTTAGGTATTTCCATGTTCATACAAATGACGGTGTAGATATTTCAATGTTCATAGAGATTGCGGTGTACATATTTCCAGGTTCATACAAATGGCGGTGTAGATATTTCCATGTTCATAGAGATGGCGGTGTAGATATTTCCAAGTTTATACAGACAGCAGTGTAGTTGTTTCCATGTTTATAGAGATACCAGTCTGGATATTTCCATTGATATACAGATAGCTGTGTAGATATTTGCATGTTCATACAGATAGCGGTGTAGATATTTCCATGTTTATACAGATAGCGGTGTAGATATTTCCATATTCATACAGATAGCGGTGAAGATATTTCCATGTTCATAAAGATAGCGGTGTAGGTATTTCTATGTTCATACAGATAGCGGTGTAAATATTTCCATGTTCATACACTTAGCGGTGTAGATATTTCCATGTTCATACAGATGGCGGTGTAGATATTTACATGTTCATACAGATGGCGGTGTAGATATTTCCATGTTCATACAGATAGCGGTGTAGAGATTTCCATGTTCATACAGATAGCGGTGTAGATATTTCCATGTTCATACAGATAGCGGTGTAGATAATTCCATGTTCATACAGTTAGCGGTGTAGATATTTCCATGTTCATACAGATGGCGGTGTAGATATTTACATGTTCATACAGATGGCCGTGTAGGTATTTCCATGTTCATACAGATAGCGGTGTAGATATTTCCATGTTCATACAGATAGAGGTGTAGATAATTCCATGTTCATACAGTTAGCTGTGTTGATATTTCCATGTTCATACAGATGGCGGTGTAGTTATTTACATGTTCATACAGATGGCGGTGTAGATATTTCCATGTTCATACAGATAGCGGTGTAGATATTTCCATGTTCATACAGATAGCGGTGTAGATATTTCCATGTTCATACAGATGGCGGTGTAGATATTTCCATGTTCATACCAATACCGGTGTAGACATTTCCATGTTCATACATTTAGCGGTGTAGATATTTCCATGTTCATACAGATGGCGGTGAAGATATTTCCATGTTCATACAGATGGCGGTGTAGATATTTCCATGTTTGTACGGATGGCTGTGTAGATATTTCCATGTTCATACAGGTGGCGGTGTAGATATTTCCATGTTTATACAGATAGCAGTGTAGTTATTTCCATGTTAATAGAGATAGCTGTGTGGATATTTCCATTGATATACAGATAGCTGTGTAGATATTTGCATGTTCATACAGATAGCGGTGTAGATATTTCCATGTTCGTACAGATAGCGGTGTAGATATTTCCATGTTCATACAGATAGCGGTGTAGATATTTCCATGTTCATACAGATAACGGTGTAGATATTTCCATGTTCATACAGACAGCGGTGTCGATACTTCCATGTTCATACCGATGGCGGTGTAGATATTTACATGTTCATTCAGATGGCGGTATAGATATTTCCATGTTCGTACAGATGGCGGTGTAGATATTTCCATGTTCATACAGATAGCGGTAGAGATATTTCCATGTTTATACAGATGGTGGTGTAGATATTTCCATGTATATAGAGATTGCGGTCTAGATATTTCCATGTTTACAGAGATAGTGGTGTAGTTATTTCCAAGTTTATAGAGACAGCGTTGTAGATATTTCCATGTTTATACAGATAGCAGTGAAGATATTTCCATGTTTATACAGATAGCGGTGTAGATATTTCCATGTTTATACAGATAGCAGTGTAGGTATTTCCATGTTTATAGAGATAGTGGTGTAGATAATTTCAATTTTATACAGAGAGCAGTGTAGATATTTCCAAGTTCATACAGATAGCGGTGTAGATATTTCCACGTTTATAGAGATGGTGGTGTAGATATTTCCATGTTCATACAGAAGACGGTGTAGATATTTCCATGTTTATAGGGATGGCGGTGTAGATATTTTCATGTTTACACCGATGGCGGTGTAGATATTACCATGTTTACACGGATACCGGTGTAGACTTTTCCATGTTTACACAGATAGCGGTGTGGATATTTCCATGTTTATGCAGATAGCAGTGTAGATATTTCCATGTTTATACAGATAGCGGTGCGGATATTTCCATGTTTATTCAGATAGCGGTGCGGATATTTCCATGTTTATACAGATAGTTGGGCAGATATTTCCATGTTTATACAGATAGCGGTGTAGGTATTTCCATCTTAATACAGATGGCGGTGTAGATATGTCCATGTTTGTACAGATGGCGGTGTAGATATTTCCATGTTCATACAGATGGCGGTGTAGATATTTCGAAGTTTATAGAGATAGCGTTGTAGTTATTTCCATAATTATAGAGAAATCTGGGTAAATATTTCCATGTATATTCAGATAGCTGTGTGGATATTTCCATCTTCATGCAGATAACGGTGTAGATATTTCCATGTTCATCCAGATGCCGGTGAACATATATCCATGTTCATACAGATGGCGGTGAAGATATTTCCATGTTCATACAGATTGTGGTGTAGATATTTCCATGTTCATACAAATGGCAGTGTAGATATTTCCATGTTCATAGAGATGGTGGTGTAGATATTTCCATGTTCATACAAATGGTGGTGTAGATATTTCCATGTTCATAGAGATGGTGGTGTAGATATTTCCATATTTATGGAGATAGCAGTGTAGTTATTTCCATGTTTATTGAGATAGCAGTGTTGATATTTCCATTGATATACAGATAGCTGTGTAGATATTTGCACGTTCATAGAGATAGCGGTGTAGATATTTCCATGTTCATACAGATAGCGGTGTAGATATTTCCATGTTCATACAGATACCGGTGTAGATATTTCCATGTTCATACAGATAGCGGTGTAGATATTTCCATGCTCATACAGATATCGGTGTAGATAATTCCATGTTCATACAGTTAGCGGTGTTGATATTTCCATGTTCATACAGATGGCGGTGTAGATATTTACATGTTCATACAGATGGCGGTGTAGATATTTCCATGTTCATACAGATAGCGGTGTAGATATTTCCATGTTCATACAGATAGCGGTGCAGATAATTCCATGTTCATACAGTTAGCTCTGTAGATATTTCCATGTTCATACAGATAGCGGTGTAGATATTTCCATGTTCATACAGATAACGGTGTAGATATTTCCATGTTCATACAGACAGCGGTGTCGATACTTCCATGTTCATACCGATGGCGGTGTAGATATTTACATGTTCATTCAGATGGCGGTATAGATATTTCCATGTTCGTACAGATGGCGGTGTAGATATTTCCATGTTCATACAGATAGCGGTAGAGATATTTCCATGTTTATACAGATGGTGGTGTAGATATTTCCATGTATATAGAGATGGCGGTCTAGATATTTCCATGTTTACAGATATAGTGGTGTAGTTATATCCAAGTTTATAGAGACAGCGTTGTAGATATTTCCATGTTTATACAGATAGCAGTGAAGATATTTCCATGTTTATACAGATAGCGGTGTAGATATTTCCATGTTTATACAGATAGCAGTGTAGGTATTTCCATGTTTATAGAGATAGTGGTGTAGATAATTTCAATTTTATACAGAGAGCAGTGTAGATATTTCCAAGTTCATACAGATAGCGGTGTAGATATTTCCACGTTTATAGAGATGGTGGTGTAGATATTTCCATGTTCATACAGAAGACGGTGTAGATATTTCCATGTTTATAGGGATGGCGGTGTAGATATTTTCATGTTTACACAGATGGCGGTGTAGATATTACCATGTTTACACGGATAGCGGTGTAGACTTTTCCATGTTTACACAGATAGCGGTGTGGATATTTCCATGTTTATGCAGATAGCAGTGTAGATATTTCCATGTTTATACAGATAGCGGTGCGGATATTTCCATGTTTATTCAGATAGCGGTGCGGATATTTCCATGTTTATACAGATAGTTGGGCAGATATTTCCATGTTTATACAGATAGCTGTGTAGATATTTCCATCTTAATACAGATGGCGGTGTAGATATGTCCATGTTTGTACAGATGGCGGTGTAGATATTTCCATGTTCATACAGATGGTGGTGTAGATATTTCGAAGTTTATAGAGATAGCGTTGTAGTTATTTCCATAATTATAGAGAAATCTGTGTAGATATTTCCATGTATATTCAGATAGCTGTGTGGATATTTCCATCTTCATGCAGATAACGGTGTAGATATTTCCATGTTCATCCAGATGCCGGTGTACATATATCCATGTTCATACAGATGGCGGTGAAGATATTTCCATGTTCATACAGATGGTGGTGTAGATATTTCCATGTTCATACAAATGGCAGTGTAGATATTTCCATGTTCATAGAGATGGTGGTGTAGATATTTCCATGTTCATACAAATGGTGGTGTAGATATTTCCATGTTAATAGAGATGGTGGTGTAGATATTTCCATATTTATGGAGATAGCAGTGTAGTTATTTCCATGTTTATTGAGATAGCAGTGTTGATATTTCCATTGATATACAGATAGCTGTGTAGATATTTGCACGTTCATAGAGATAGCGGTGTAGATATTTCCATGTTCATACAGATAGCGGTGTAGATATTTCCATGTTCATACAGATACCGGTGTAGATATTTCCATGTTCATACAGATAGCGGTGTAGATATTTCCATGCTCATACAGATAGCGGTGTAGATAATTCCATGTTCATACAGTTAGCGTTGTTGATATTTCCATTTTCATACAGATGGCGGTGTAGATATTTACATGTTCATACAGATGGCGGTGTAGATATTTCCATGTTCATACAGATAGCGGTGTAGATATTTCCATGTTCATACAGATAGCGGTGTAGATATTTCCATGTTCATACAGATAGCGGTGCAGATAATTCCATGTTCATACAGTTAGCTCTGTAGATATTTCCATGTTCATACAGATGGCGGTGTAGATATTTACATGTTCATACAGATGGCGGTGTAGATATTTCCATGTTCATACAGATAGCGGTGTAGAGATTTCCATGTTCATACAGATAGCGGTGTAGATATTTCCATGTTCATACAGATAGCGGTGTAGATATTTCCATGTTCATACCAATAGCGGTGTAGACCTTTCCATGTTCATACATTTAGCGGTGTAGATATTTCCATGTTCATACAGATGGCGGTGAAGTTATTTCCATGTTTATACAGATGGCAGTGTAGATATTTCCATGTTTGTACGGATGGCAGTGTAGATATTTCCATGTTCATACAGGAGGCGGTGTAGGTATTTCCATGTTTATACTGGTAGCAGTGTATTTATTTCCATGTTAATAGAGATAGCTGTGTGGATATTTCCATTGATATACAGATAGCTGTGTAGATATTTGCATGTTCATACAGATAGCGGTGTAGATATTTCCATGTTCGTACAGATAGCGGTGTAGATATTTCCATGTTCATACAGATAGCGGTGTAGATATTTCCATGTTCATACAGATAACGGTGTAGATATTTCCATGTTCATACAGACAGCGGTGTCGATACTTCCATGTTCATACCGATGGCGGTGTAGATATTTACATGTTCATTCAGATGGCGGTATAGATATTTCCATGTTCGTACAGATGGCGGTGTAGATATTTCCATGTTCATACAGATAGCGGTAGAGATATTTCCATGTTTATACAGATGGTGGAGTAGATATTTCCATGTATATAGAGATTGCGGTCTAGATATTTCCATGTTTACAGAGATAGTGGTGTAGTTATTTCCAAGTTTATAGAGACAGCGTTGTAGATATTTCCATGTTTATACAGATAGCAGTGAAGATATTTCCATGTTTATACAGATAGCGGTGTAGATATTTCCATGTTTATACAGATAGCAGTGTAGGTATTTCCATGTTTATAGAGATAGTGGTGTAGATAATTTCAATTTTATACAGAGAGCAGTGTAGATATTTCCAAGTTCATACAGATAGCGGTGTAGATATTTCCACGTTTATAGAGATGGTGGTGTAGATATTTCCATGTTCATACAGAAGACGGTGTAGATATTTCCATGTTTATAGGGATGGCGGTGTAGATATTTTCATGTTTACACCGATGGCGGTGTAGATATTACCATGTTTACACGGATACCGGTGTAGACTTTTAAATGTTTACACAGATAGCGGTGTGGATATTTCCATGTTTATGCAGATAGCAGTGTAGATATTTCCATGTTTATACAGATAGCGGTGCGGATATTTCCATGTTTATTCAGATAGCGGTGCGGATATTTCCATGTTTATACAGATAGTTGGGCAGATATTTCCATGTTTATACAGATAGCGGTGTAGGTATTTCCATCTTAATACAGATGGCGGTGTAGATATGTCCATGTTTGTACAGATGGCGGTGTAGATATTTCCATGTTCATACAGATGGCGGTGTAGATATTTCGAAGTTTATAGAGATAGCGTTGTAGTTATTTCCATAATTATAGAGAAATCTGGGTAAATATTTCCATGTATATTCAGATAGCTGTGTGGATATTTCCATCTTCATGCAGATAACGGTGTAGATATTTCCATGTTCATCCAGATGCCGGTGAACATATATCCATGTTCATACAGATGGCGGTGAAGATATTTCCATGTTCATACAGATTGTGGTGTAGATATTTCCATGTTCATACAAATGGCAGTGTAGATATTTCCATGTTCATAGAGATGGTGGTGTAGATATTTCCATGTTCATACAAATGGTGGTGTAGATATTTCCATGTTCATAGAGATGGTGGTGTAGATATTTCCATATTTATGGAGATAGCAGTGTAGTTATTTCCATGTTTATTGAGATAGCAGTGTTGATATTTCCATTGATATACAGATAGCTGTGTAGATATTTGCACGTTCATAGAGATAGCGGTGTAGATATTTCCATGTTCATACAGATAGCGGTGTAGATATTTCCATGTTCATACAGATACCGGTGTAGATATTTCCATGTTCATACAGATAGCGGTGTAGATATTTCCATGCTCATACAGATATCGGTGTAGATAATTCCATGTTCATACAGTTAGCGGTGTTGATATTTCCATGTTCATACAGATGGCGGTGTAGATATTTACATGTTCATACAGATGGCGGTGTAGATATTTCCATGTTCAGACAGATAGCGGTGTAGATATTTCCATGTTCATACAGATAGCGGTGCAGATAATTCCATGTTCATACAGTTAGCTCTGTAGATATTTCCATGTTCATACAGATAGCGGTGTAGATATTTCCATGTTCATACAGATAACGGTGTAGATATTTCCATGTTCATACAGACAGCGGTGTCGATACTTCCATGTTCATACCGATGGCGGTGTAGATATTTACATGTTCATTCAGATGGCGGTATAGATATTTCCATGTTCGTACAGATGGCGGTGTAGATATTTCCATGTTCATACAGATAGCGGTAGAGATATTTCCATGTTTATACAGATGGTGGTGTAGATATTTCCATGTATATAGAGATGGCGGTCTAGATATTTCCATGTTTACAGATATAGTGGTGTAGTTATGTCCAAGTTTATAGAGACAGCGTTGTAGATATTTCCATGTTTATACAGATAGCAGTGAAGATATTTCCATGTTTATACAGATAGCGGTGTAGATATTTCCATGTTTATACAGATAGCAGTGTAGGTATTTCCATGTTTATAGAGATAGTGGTGTAGATAATTTCAATTTTATACAGAGAGCAGTGTAGATATTTCCAAGTTCATACAGATAGCGGTGTAGATATTTCCACGTTTATAGAGATGGTGGTGTAGATATTTCCATGTTCATACAGAAGACGGTGTAGATATTTCCATGTTTATAGGGATGGCGGTGTAGATATTTTCATGTTTACACAGATGGCGGTGTAGATATTACCATGTTTACACGGATAGCGGTGTAGACTTTTCCATGTTTACACAGATAGCGGTGTGGATATTTCCATGTTTATGCAGATAGCAGTGTAGATATTTCCATGTTTATACAGATAGCGGTGCGGATATTTCCATGTTTATTCAGATAGCGGTGCGGATATTTCCATGTTTATACAGATAGTTGGGCAGATATTTCCATGTTTATACAGATAGCTGTGTAGATATTTCCATCTTAATACAGATGGCGGTGTAGATATGTCCATGTTTGTACAGATGGCGGTGTAGATATTTCCATGTTCATACAGATGGTGGTGTAGATATTTCGAAGTTTATAGAGATAGCGTTGTAGTTATTTCCATAATTATAGAGAAATCTGTGTAGATATTTCCATGTATATTCAGATAGCTGTGTGGATATTTCCATCTTCATGCAGATAACGGTGTAGATATTTCCATGTTCATCCAGATGCCGGTGTACATATATCCATGTTCATACAGATGGCGGTGAAGATATTTCCATGTTCATACAGATGGTGGTGTAGATATTTCCATGTTCATACAAATGGCAGTGTAGATATTTCCATGTTCATAGAGATGGTGGTGTAGATATTTCCATGTTCATACAAATGGTGGTGTAGATATTTCCATGTTCATAGAGATGGTGGTGTAGATATTTCCATATTTATGGAGATAGCAGTGTAGTTATTTCCATGTTTATTGAGATAGCAGTGTTGATATTTCCATTGATATACAGATAGCTGTGTAGATATTTGCACGTTCATAGAGATAGCGGTGTAGATATTTCCATGTTCATACAGATAGCGGTGTAGATATTTCCATGTTCATACAGATACCGGTGTAGATATTTCCATGTTCATACAGATAGCGGTGTAGATATTTCCATGCTCATACAGATAGCGGTGTAGATAATTCCATGTTCATACAGTTAGCGTTGTTGATATTTCCATTTTCATACAGATGGCGGTGTAGATATTTACATGTTCATACAGATGGCGGTGTAGATATTTCCATGTTCATACAGATAGCGGTGTAGATATTTCCATGTTCATACAGATAGCGGTGTAGATATTTCCATGTTCATACAGATAGCGGTGCAGATAATTCCATGTTCATACAGTTAGCTCTGTAGATATTTCCATGTTCATACAGATGGCGGTGTAGATATTTACATGTTCATACAGATGGCGGTGTAGATATTTCCATGTTCATACAGATAGCGGTGTAGAGATTTCCATGTTCATACAGATAGCGGTGTAGATATTTCCATGTTCATACAGATAGCGGTGTAGATATTTCCATGTTCATACCAATAGCGGTGGAGACATTTCCATGTTCATACATTTAGCGGTGTAGATATTTCCATGTTCATACAGATGGCGGTGAAGTTATTTCCATGTTTATACAGATGGCAGTGTAGATATTTCCATGTTTGTACGGATGGCAGTGTAGATATTTCCATGTTCATACAGGAGGCGGTGTAGGTATTTCCATGTTTATACTGGTAGCAGTGTATTTATTTCCATGTTAATAGAGATAGCTGTGTGGATATTTCCATTGATATACAGATTGCTGTGTAGATATTTGCATGTTCATACAGATAGCGGTGTAGATATTTCCATGTTCGTACAGATAGCGGTGTAGATATTTCCATGTTCATAAAGTTAGCGGTGTAGATATTTCCATGTTCATACAGATGGCGGTGTAGATATTTCCATGTCCATACAGATGGCGGTATAGATATTTCCATGTTCGTACAGATAGCGGTGTAGATATTTCCATGTTCATACAGTTAGCACTGTAGATATTTCCATGTCCATACAGATGGCGGTATAGATATTTCCTTGTTCGTACAGATAGCGGTGTAGATATTTCCATGTTCATACAGATAGCGGTATAGATATTTCCATGTTTTTACAGATGGTGGTGTGGATATTTCCATGTATATAGAGATGGCGGTCTAGATATTTCCATGTTTACAGAGATAGTGGTGTAGTTATTTCCAAGTTTATAGAGACAGCGTTGTAGATATTTCCATGTTTATACAGATAGCAGTGAAGATATTTCCATGTTTATACAGATAGCGGTGTAGACATTTCCATGTTTATGCAGATAGCAGTGAAGATATTTCCATGTTTATAGAGATAGTGGTGTAGATAATTTCAATTTTATACAAAGTGCAGTGTAGATATTTCCAAGTTCATACAGATAGTGGTGTAGATATTTCCAGGTTCATACAAATGGTGGTGTAGATATTTACATGTTCATACAAATGGCGGTATAGTTATTTCCATGTTCGTACAGATGGCGGTGTGGATATTTCCATGTTCATACCAATAGCGGTGTAGATATTTCCATGTTCATACAGATAGCGGTAGAGATATTTCCATGTTTATACAGATGGTGGTGTAGATATTTCCATGTATATAGAGATGGCGGTCTAGATATTTCCATGTTTACAGAGATAGAGGTGTAGTTATTTCCAAGTTTATAGAGACAGCGTTGTAGATATTTCCATGTTTATGCAGATAGCAGTGAAGATATTTCCATGTTTATACAGATAGCGGTGTAGATATTTCCATGTTTATACAGATAGCAGTGTAGGTATTTCCATGTTTATAGAGATAGTGGTGTAGATAATTTCAATTTTATACAGAGAGCAGTGTAGCTATTTCCAAGTTCATGCAGATAGCGGTGTAGATATTTCCACGTTTATAGAGATGGTGGTGTAGATATTTCCATGTTCATACAGAAGACGGTGTAGATATTTCCATGTTTATAGGGATGGCGGTGTAGATATTTTCATGTTTACACAGATGGCGGTGTAGATATTACCATGTTTACACGGATAGCGGTGTAGACTTTTCCATGTTTACACAGATAGCGGTGTGGATATTTCCATGTTTATGCAGATAGCAGTGTAGATATTTCCATGTTTATACAGATAGCGGTGCGGATATTTCCATGTTTATTCAGATAGCGGTGCGGATATTTCCATGTTTATACAGATAGTTGGGCAGATATTTCCATGTTTATACAGATAGCGGTGTAGATATTTCCATCTTAATACAGATGGCGGTGTAGATATGTCCATGTTTGTACAAATGGCGGTGTAGATATTTCCATGTTCATACAGATGGCGGTGTAGATATTTCGAAGTTTATAGAGATAGCGTTGTAGTTATTTCCATAATTATAGAGAAATCTGTGTAGATATTTCCATGTATATTCAGATAGCTGTGTGGATATTTCCATCTTCATGCAGATAACGGTGTAGATATTTCCATGTTCATCCAGATGCCGGTGTACATATATCCATGTTCATACAGATGGCGGTGAAGATATTTCCATGTTCATACAGATGGTGGTGTAGATATTTCCATGTTCATACAAATGGCAGTGTAGATATTTCCATGTTCATAGAGATGGTGGTGTAGATATTTCCATGTTCATACAAATGGTGGTGTAGATATTTCCATGTTCATAGAGATGGTGGTGTAGATATTTCCATATTTATGGAGATAGCAGTGTAGTTATTTCCATGTTTATTGAGATAGCAGTGTTGATATTTCCATTGATATACAGATAGCTGTGTAGATATTTGCACGTTCATAGAGATAGCGGTGTAGATATTTCCATGTTCATACAGATAGCGGTGTAGATATTTCCATGTTCATACAGATACCGGTGTAGATATTTCCATGTTCATACATATAGCGGTGTAGATATTTCCATGCTCATACAGATAGCGGTGTAGATAATTCCATGTTCATACAGTTAGCGGTGTTGATATTTCCATGTTCATACAGATGGCGGTGTAGATATTTACATGTTCATACAGATGGCGGTGTAGATATTTCCATGTTCATACAGATAGCGGTGTAGATATTTCCATGTTCATACAGATAGCGGTGCAGATAATTCCATGTTCATACAGTTAGCTCTGTAGATATTTCCATGTTCATACAGATGGCGGTGTAGATATTTACATGTTCATACAGATGGCGGTGTAGATATTTCCATGTTCATACAGATAGCGGTGTAGAGATTTCCATGTTCATACAGATAGCGGTGTAGATATTTCCATGTTCATACAGATAGCGGTGTAGATATTTCCATGTTCATACCAATAGCGGTGTAGACATTTCCATGTTCATACATTTAGCGGTGTAGATATTTCCATGTTCATACAGATGGCGGTGAAGTTATTTCCATGTTTATACAGATGGCAGTGTAGATATTTCCATGTTTGTACGGATGGCAGTGTAGATATTTCCATGTTCATACAGGAGGCGGTGTAGATATTTCCATGTTTATACTGGTAGCAGTGTATTTATTTCCATGTTAATAGAGATAGCTGTGTGGATATTTCCATTGATATACAGATAGCTGTGTAGATATTTGCATGTTCATACAGATAGCGGTGTAGATATTTCCATGTTCGTACAGATAGCGGTGTAGATATTTCCATGTTCATAAAGTTAGCGGTGTAGATATTTCCATGTTCATACAGATGGCGGTGTAGATATTTTCATGTCCATACAGATGGCGGTATAGATATTTCCATGTTCGTACAGATAGCGGTGTAGATATTTCCATGTTCATACAGTTAGCTCTGTAGATATTTCCATGTCCATACAGATGGCGGTATAGATATTTCCATGTTCGTACAGATAGCGGTGTAGATATTTCCATGTTCATACAGATAGCGGTATAGATATTTCCATGTTTTTACAGATGGTGGTGTGGATATTTCCATGTATATAGAGATGGCGGTCTAGATATTTCCATGTTTACAGAGATAGTGGTGTAGTTATTTCCAAGTTTATAGAAACAGCGTTGTAGATATTTCCATGTTTATACAGATAGCAGTGAAGATATTTCCATGTTTATACAGATAGCGGTGTAGACATTTCCATGTTTATGCAGATAGCAGTGAATATATTTCCATGTTTATAGAGATAGTGGTGTAGATAATTTCAATTTTATACAAAGTGCAGTGTAGATATTTCCAAGTTCATACAGATAGTGGTGTAGATATTTCCAGGTTCATACAAATGGTGGTGTAGATATTTACATGTTCATACAAATGGCGGTATAGTTATTTCCATGTTCGTACAGATGGCGGTGTGGATATTTCCATGTTCATACCAATAGCGGTGTAGATATTTCCATGTTCATACAGTTAGCAGTGTAGATATTTCCATGTTCATACAGAAGGCGGTGTAGATATTTACATGTTCATACAGATGGCGGTGTAGATATTTCCATGTTCGTACGGATGGCAGTGAAGATATTTCCATGTTCATACAGGTGGCGGTGTAGATATTTCCATGTTTATACAGATAGCACTGTAGTTATTTCCATGTTTATAGAGACAGCTGTGTAGATATTTCCATTGATATACAGATAGCTGTGTAGATATTTGCATGTTCATACAGATATCGGTGTAGATATTTCCATGTTCGTACAGATAGCGGTGTAGATATTTCCATGTTCGTACAGATAGCGGTGTAGATATTTCCATGTTCATACAGATAACGGTGTAGATATTTCCATGTTCATACAGATAGCGGTGCCTATATTTCCATGTTTATTCAGATAGCGGTGCGGATATTTCCATGTTTATACAGATAGTTGGGCAGATATTTCCATGTTTATACAGATAGCGGTGTAGATATTTCCATCTTAATACAGATGGCGGTGTAGATATGTCCATGTTTGTTCAGATGGTGGTGTAGATATTTCCATGTTCATACAGATGGCGGTGTAGATATTTCGAAGTTTATAGAGATAGCGTTGTAGTTATTTCCATAATTATAGAGAAATCTGTGTAGATATTTCCATGTATATTCAGATAGCTGTGTAGATATTTCCATGTTCATGCAGATAGCGGTGTAGATATTTCCATGTTCATCCAGATGCCGGTGTACATATATCCATGTTCATACAGATGGCGGTGAAGGTATTTCCATGTTCATACAGATGGTGGTGTAGATATTTCCATGTTCATACAAATGGCAGTGTAGATATTTCCATGTTCATAGAGATGGTGGTGTAGATATTTCCATGTTCATACAAATGGTGGTGTAGATATTTCCATGTTCATAGAGATGGCGGTGTAGATATTTCCATATTTATAGAGATAGCAGTGTAGATATTTCCATGTTTATAGAGATAGCAGTGTTGATATTTCCATTGATATACAGATAGCTGTGTAGATATTTGTATGTTCATAGAGATAGCGGTGTAGATATTTCCATGTTCATACATATAGCGGTGTAGATATTTCCATGTTCATACAGATACCGGTGTAGATATTTCCATGTTCATACAGATAGCGGTGTAGTTATTTCCATGGGTAAAGAGATAGGTGTGTAGATATTTCCATGTATATGTAGATAGCTGTGTAGATATTTCCATTTTCATGCAGATAGCGGTGTATATATTTCCCTGTTCAAACAGTTAGCGGTGTAGAGATTTCCATGTTCATAAAGATAGCGGTGTAGATATTTCCATGTTTCTACAGATAGCGGTGAAGATGTATGCATGTTTACACAGATAGTGGTGTAGATATTTCCATGTTCATCCAGATGGCTGTGTAGATATATCCATGTTCATACAGATGGCGGTGAAGATATTTCCATGTTTGTACGGATGGCAGTGTAGATATTTCCATGTTCATACAGGCGGCGGTGTAGTTATTTCCATGTTTATACAGATAGCAGTCTAGTTATTTCCATGTTAATAGAGATAGCTGTGTAGATATTTCCATTGATATACAGATAGCTGTGTAGATATTTGCATGTTCATACAGATAGCGGTGTAGATATTTCCATGTTCGTACAGATAGCGGTGTAGATATTTCCATGTTCATACAGATAGCGGTGTAGATATTTCCATGTTCATACAGATAACGGTGAGATATTTCCATGTTCATACAGACAGCGGTGTAGATACTTCCATGTTCATACAGATGGCGGTGTAGATATTTACATGTTCATACAGATGGCGGTATAGATATTTCCATGTTCATACAGATGGCGGTGTAGATATTTCCATGTTCATACAGATAGCGGTGTAGATATTTCCATGTTTATACAGATGGTGGTGTAGATATTTCCATGTATATAGAGATGGCGGTCTAGATATTTCCATGTTTACAGAGATAGTGGTGTAGTTATTTCCAAGTTTATAGAGACAGCGTTGTAGATATTTCCATGTTTATACAGATAGCGGTTAAGATATTTCCATGTTTATACAGATAGCGGTGTAGATATTTCCATGTTTATACAGATAGCAGTGTAGATATTTCCATGTTTATAGAGATAGTGGTGTAGATAATTTCAATTTTATACAGAGAGCAGTGTAGATATTTCCAAGTTCATACAGATAGCGGTGTAGATATTTCCACGTTTATAGAGATGGTGGTGTAGATATTTCCATGTTCATACAGAAGACGGAGTAGATATTTCCATGTTTATAGGGATGGCGGTGTAGATATTTTCATGTTTACACAGATGGCGGTGTAGATATTTCCATGTTTACACGGATAGCGGTGTAGACATTTCCATGTTTACACAGATAGCGGTGTGGATATTTCCATGTTTATGCAAATAGCAGTGTAGATATTTCCAAGTTTATACAGATAGCGGTGCCTATATTTCCATGTTTATTCAGATAGCGGTGCGGATATTTCCATGTTTATACAGATAGTTGGGCAGATATTTCCATGTTTATACAGATAGCGGTGTAGATATTTCCATCTTAATACAGATGGCGGTGTAGATATGTCCATGTTTGTTCAGATGGCGGTGTAGATATTTCCATGTTCATACAGATGGCGGTGTAGATATTTCGAAGTTTATAGAGATAGCGTTGTAGTTATTTCCATAATTATAGAGAAATCTGTGTAGATATTTCCATGTATATTCAGATAGCTGTGTAGATATTTCCATGTTCATGCAGATAGCGGTGTAGATATTTCCATGTTCATCCAGATGCCGGTGTACATATATCCATGTTCATACAGATGGCGGTGAAGGTATTTCCATGTTCATACAGATGGTGGTGTAGATATTTCCATGTTCATACAAATGGCAGTGTAGATATTTCCATGTTCATAGAGATGGTGGTGTAGATATTTCCATGTTCATACAAATGGTGGTGTAGATATTTCCATGTTCATAGAGATGGCGGTGTAGATATTTCCATATTTATAGAGATAGCAGTGTAGATATTTCCATGTTTATAGAGATAGCAGTGTTGATATTTCCATTGATATACAGATAGCTGTGTAGATATTTGCATGTTCATAGAGATAGCGGTGTAGATATTTCCATGTTCATACAGATAGCGGTGTAGATATTTCCATGTTCATACAGATACCGGTGTAGATATTTCCATGTTCATACAGATAGCGGTGTAGATATTTCCATGCCCATACAGATAGCGGTGTAGATAATTCCATGTTCATACAGTTAGCGGTGTTGATATTTCCATGTTCATACAGATTGCGGGTTAGATAACAACATGTTCATACAGATGGCGGTGTAGATATTTCCATGTTCATACAGAGAGCGGTGTAGATATTTCCATGTTCATACAGATAGCGGTGTAGATAATTCCATGTTCATACAGTTAGCTCTGTAGATATTTCCATGTTCATAGAGATGGCGGTGTAGGTATTTGTATGTTCATACAGATGGCGGTGTAGATATTTCCATGTTCATACAGATAGCGCTGTAGATATTTCCATGTTCATACAGATAGCGGTGTAGATATATCCATGTTCATACAGATAGCGGTGTAGATATTTCCATGTTCATACCAATAGCGGTGTAGACATTTCCATGTTCATACATTTAGCGGTGTAGATATTTCCATGTTCATACAGATGGCGGTGAAGTTATTTCCATGTTTATACAGATGTCAGTGTGGATATTTCCATGTTTGTACGGATGGCAGTGTAGATATTTCCATGTTCATACAGGAGGCGGTGTAGATATTTCCATGTTTATACTGGTAGCAGTGTATTTATTTCCATGTTAATAGAGATAGCTGTGTGGATATTTCCATTGATATACAGATAGCTGTGTAGATATTTGCATGTTCATACAGATAGCGGTGTAGATATTTCCATGTTCGTACAGATAGCGGTGTAGATATTTCCATGTTCATACAGTTAGCGGTGTAGATATTTCCATGTTCATACAGATGGCGGTGTAGATATTTCATTGTTTGTACACATAGCAGTGTAGTTATTTCCATGTTTATAGAGATAGCAGTGTAGATATTTCCATTGATATACAGATAGCTCTGTAGATATTTGCATGTTCATACAGATAGCGGTGTAGATATTTCCATGCTCGTACAGATAGCGGTGTAGATATTTCCATGCTCATACAGATAGCGGTGTAGATATTTTCATGTTCATACAGTTAGCGGTGTAGATATTTCCATGTTCATACAAATGGCGGTGTAGATATTTACATGTTCATACAGATGGCGGTGTTGATATTTCATGTTCGCACAGATGGCAGTGTAGATATTTCCATGTTCATACAGGTGGCGGTGTAGATATTTCCATGTTTATACAGATAGCAGTGTAGTTATTTCCATGTATATAGATTTAGCAGTGTAGCTATTTCCATTGATATACAGATAGCTCTATAGATATTTGCATGTTCATACAGATAGCGGTGTAGATATTTCCATGCTCATACAGATAGCGGTGTAGATATTTCCATGCTCATACAGATAGCGGTGTAGACATTTTCATGTTCATACAGTTTGCGGTGTAGATATTTCCATGTTCATACAAATGGCGGTGTAGATATTTACATGTTCTTACAGATGGCGGTGTAGATATTTCACGTTCGCACAGATGGCAGTGTACATATTTCCATGTTCATACAGGTGGCGGTGTAGATATTTCCATGTTTATACAGATAGCAGTGTAGTTATTTCCATGTTTATAGATTTAGCAGTGTAGCTATTTCCATTGATATACAGATAGCTGTGTAGATATTTGCATGTTCATACAGATGGCGGTGTAGATATTTCAAAGTTTATAGAGATAGCGCTGTAGTTATTTCCATATTTATAGAGAAAGCTGTGTAGATATTTCCATGTATATGCAGATTGGTGTGTAGTTATTTCCATGTTCATGCAGATAGCGGTGTAGATATTCCCATCTTCATCCAGATGCCGGTGTAGATATATCCATGTTCATACAGATTGCGGTGAAGATATTTCCATGTTCATACAGATCGTGGTGTAGATATTTCCATGTTCATACACATGGCGGTGTAGATATTTCCGTGTTCATAGAGATGGCAGTGTAGATATTTCCATGTGTATACACATAGCAGTGTAGTTATTTCCATGTTTATAGAGATAGCAGTGTAGATATTTCCATTGATATTCAGATATCTGTGTAGATATTTGCATGTTCATACAGATAGCGGTGTAGATATTTCCATGTTCATACTGATAGCGGTGTAGATATTTCCATGTTCATACAGTTATCGGTGTAGATATTTACATGTTCATACAGATGTCGGTGTAGATATTTCCATGTTCGTACGGATGGCAGTGTAGATATTTCCATGTTCATACAGGTTGTGGTGTAGATATTCCCATGTTTTTCCAGATAGCTGTGTAGTTATTTCCATGTTTCTACAGATGGCAGTGTAGATATTTCCATGTTTATAGAGATAGTGGTGTAGATAATTTCAATTTTATACAGAGAGCAGTGTAGATATTTCCAAGTTCATACAGATAGCGGTGTAGATATTTCCACGTTTATAGAGATGGTGGTGTAGATATTTCCATGTTCATACAGAAGACGGTGTAGATATTTCCATGTTTATAGGGATGGCGGTGTAGATATTTTCATGTTTACACAGATGGCGGTGTAGATATTTCCATGTTTACACGGATAGCGGTGTAGACATTTCCATGTTTACACAGATAGCGGTGTGGATATTTCCATGTTTATGCAGATAGCAGTGTAGATATTTCCAAGTTTATACAGATAGCGGTGCGGATATTTCCATGTTTATTCAGATAGCGGTGCGGATATTTCCATGTTTATACAGATACTTGGGCAGATATTTCCATGTTTATACAGATAGCGGTGTAGATATTTCCATCTTAATACAGATGGCGGTGTAGATATGTCCATGTTTGTTCAGATGGCGGTGAAGGTATTTCCATGTTCATACAGATGGCGGTGTAGATATTTCGAAGTTTATAGAGATAGCGTTGTAGTTATTTCCATAATTATAGAGAAATCTGTGTAGATATTTCCATGTATATTCAGATAGCTGTGTAGATATTTCCATGTTCATGCAGATAGCGGTGTAGATATTTCCATGTTCATCCAGATGCCGGTGTACATATATCCATGTTCATACAGATGGCGGTGAAGATATTTCCATGTTCATACAGATAGTGGTGTAGATATTTCCATGTTCATACAAATGGCAGTGTAGATATTTCCATGTTCATAGAGATGGTGGTGTAGATATTTCCATGTTCATACAAATGGTGGTGTAGATATTTCCATGTTCATAGAGATGGCGGTGTAGATATTTCCATATTTATAGAGATAGCAGTGTAGATATTTCCATGTTTATAGAGATAGCAGTGTTGATATTTCCATTGATATACAGATAGCTGTGTAGATATTTGCATGTTCATAGAGATAGCGGTGTAGATATTTCCATGTTCATACAGATAGCGGTGTAGATATTTCCATGTTCATACAGATACCGGTGTAGATATTTCCATGTTCATACAGATAGCTGTGTAGATATTTCCATGCCCATACAGATAGCGGTGTAGATAATTCCATGTTCATACAGTTAGTGGTGTTGATATTTCCATGTTCATACAGATTGCGGGTTAGATATTTACATGTTCATACAGATGGCGGTGTAGATATTTCCATGTTCATACAGAGAGCGGTGTAGATATTTCCATGTTCATACAGATAGCGGTGTAGATAATTCCATGTTCATACAGTTAGCTCTGTAGATATTTCCATGTTCATACAGATGGCGGTGTAGGTATTTGTATGTTCATACAGATGGCGGTGTAGATATTTCCATGTTCATACAGATAGCGCTGTAGATATTTCCATGTTCATACAGATAGCGGTGTAGATATATCCATGTTCACACAGATAGCGGTGTAGATATTTCCATGTTCATACCAATAGCGGTGTAGACATTTCCATGTTCATACATTTAGCGGTGTAGATATTTCCATGTTCATACAGATGGCGGTGAAGTTATTTCCATGTTTATACAGATGGCAGTGTAGATATTTCCATGTTTGTACGGATGGCAGTGTAGATATTTCCATGTTCATACAGGAGGCGGTGTAGATATTTCCATGTTTATACTGGTAGCAGTGTATTTATTTCCATGTTAATAGGGATAGCTGTGTGGATATTTCCATTGATATACAGATAGCTGTGTAGATATTTGCATGTTCATTCAGATAGCGGTGTAGATATTTCCATGTTCGTACAGATAGCGGTGTAGATATTTCCATGTTCATACAGTTAGCGGTGTAGATATTTCCATGTTCATACAGATGGCGGTGTAGATATTTCATTGTTTGTACAGATAGCAGTGTAGTTATTTCCATGTTTATAGAGATAGCAGTGTAGATATTTCCATTGATATACAGATAGCTCTGTAGATATTTGCATGTTCATACAGATAGCGGTGTAGATATTTCCATGCTCATACAGATAGCGGTGTAGATATTTCCATGCTCATACAGATAGCGGTGTAGATATTTTCATGTTCATACAGTTAGCGGTGTAGATATTTCCATGTTCATACAAATGGTGTAGATATTTACATGTTCATACAGATGGCGGTGTTGATATTTCATGTTCGCACAGATGGCAGTGTAGATATTTCCATGTTCATACAGGTGGCGGTGTAGATATTTCCATGTTTATACTGGTAGCAGTGTATTTATTTCCATGTTAATAGAGATAGCTCTGTGGATATTTCCATTGATATACAGATAGCTGTGTAGATATTTGCATGTTCATACAGATAGCGGTGTAGATATTTCCATGTTCGTACAGATAGCGGTGTAGATATTTCCATGTTCATACAGTTAGCGGTGTAGATATTTCCATGTTCATACAGATGGCGGTGTAGATATTTCATTGTTTGTACAGATAGCAGTGTAGTTATTTCCATGTTTATAGAGATAGCAGTGTAGATATTTCCATTGATATACAGATAGCTCTGTAGATATTTGCATGTTCATACAGATAGCGGTGTAGATATTTCCATGCTCATACAGATAGCGGTGTAGATATTTCCATGCTCATACAGATAGCGGTGTAGATATTTTCATGTTCATACAGTTAGCGGTGTAGATATTTCCATGTTCATACAAATGGTGTACATATTTACATGTTCATACAGATGGCGGTGTTGATATTTCATGTTCGCACAGATGGCAGTGTAGATATTTCCATGTTCATACAGGTGGCGGTGTAGATATTTCCATGTTTATACAGATAGCAGTGTAGTTATTTCCATGTTTATAGATTTAGCAGTGTAGCTATTTCCATTGATATACAGATAGCTCTGTAGATATTTGCATGTTCATACAGATAGCGGTGTAGATATTTCCATGCTCATACAGATAGCGGTGTAGATATTTCCATGCTCATACAGATAGCGGTGTAGATATTTTCATGTTCATACAGTTAGCGGTGTAGATATTTCCATGTTCATACAAATGGCGGTGTAGATATTTACATGGTCTTACAGATGGCGGTGTAGATATTTCATGTTCGCACAGATGGCAGTGTACATATTTCCATGTTCATACAGGTGGCGGTGTAGATATTTCCATGTTTATACAGATAGCAGTGTAGTTATTTCCATGTTTATAGATTTAGCAGTGTAGCTATTTCCATTGATATACAGATAGCTGTGTAGATATTTGCATGTTCATACAGATGGCGGTGTAGATATTTCAAAGTTTATAGAGATAGCGCTGTAGTTATTTCCATATTTATAGAGAAATCCGTGTAGATATTTCCATGTATATGCAGATTGGTGTGTAGATATTTCCATGTTCATGCAGATATCGGTGTAGATATTTCCATCTTCATCCAGATGCCGGTGTAGATATATCCATGTTCATACAGATTGCGGTGAAGATATTTCCATGTTCATACAGATGGCGGTGTAGATATTTCCATGTTCATACACATGGCGGTGTAGATATTTCCGTGTTCATAGAGATGGCAGTGTAGATATTTCCATGTGTATACACATAGCAGTGTAGTTATTTCCATGTTTATAGAGATAGCAGTGTAGATATTTCCATTGATATTCAGATATCTGTGTAGATATTTGCATGTTCATACAGATAGCGGTGTAGATATTTCCATGTTCATACTGATAGCGGTGTAGATATTTCCATGTTCATACATTTATCGGTGTAGATATTTACATGTTCATACAGATGGCGGTGTAGATATTTCCAAGTTCGTACGGATGGCAGTGTAGTTATTTCCATGTTCATACAGGTGGCGGTGTAGATATTCCCGTGTTTTTACAGATAGCTGTGTAGTTATTTCCATGTTTCTACAGATGGCAGTGTAGATATTTCCATGTTTATAGAGATAGTGGTGTAGATAATTTCAATTTTATACAAATAACAGTGTAGATATTTCCAAGTTCATACAGATAGCGGTGTAGATATTTCCACGTTTATAGAGATGGCGGTGTAGATATATCCACGTTCATACAGATGGCGGTGTAGATATTTCCATGTTTTTAGAGATGGCGGTGTAGATATTTTCACGTTAACACAGATGGCGGTGGAGATATTTCCATGTTTACACAGATAGCGGTGCAGACATTTCCATGTTTACACAGATAGCGGTGTGGATATTTCCATGTTTATGCAGATAGCGGTGTAGATATTTCCATGTTTATACAGATAGCGGTGTAGATATTTCCATTTTAATACAGATGGCGGTGTAGATATGTCCATGTTCGTACAGATGGCCGTGTAGATATTTCCATGTTCATACAGATGCTGGTGTAGATATTTCGAAGTTTATGGAGATAGCGCGGTAGTTATTTCCATATTTATAGAGAAATCTCTGTTGATATTTCCATGTATATGCAGATAGCTGTGTAGATATTTCCATGTTCATACAGATAGCGATGCAGATATTTCCATCTTCATCCAGATGCCGGTGTAGATATATCCATGTTCATACAGGTGGCGGTGAAGATATTTCCGTGTTCATACAGATGGCGGTGTAGATATTTCCATGTTCATAGAGATGGCGGTGTAGATATTTCCATGTTCATACAAATGGCGTTGTAGATATTTCCATGTTCATAGAGATGGCGGTGTAGTTATTTCATTGTTTGTACAGATAGCAGTGTAGTTATTTCCATGTTTATAGAGATAGCAGTGTAGATATTTCCATTGATATACAGATAGCTGTGTAGATATTTGCATGTTCATACAGATAGCGGTGTAGATATTTCCATCCTCATACAGATAGCAGTGTAGATATTTCCATGTTCATACAGATAGCGGTGCAGATATTTCCATGTTCATAAAGATAGCGGTGTAGATATTTAAATGTTCGCACGGATGGCAGTGTAGATATTTCCATGTTCATACAGGTGGCGGTGTAGATATTTCCATGTTTATACAGATAGCAGTGTAGTTATTTCCATGTTTATAGAGATAGCAGTGTAGATATTTCCGTTGATATACAGATAGCTGTGAAGATATTTGCATGTTCATACAGACAGCGGTGTAGATATTTCCATGTTCGTACAGAAAATGGTGTAGATATTTCCACGTTTATAGAGATGGCAGTGCAGATATTTCCATGTTTATAGAGATAGTGGTGTGAATAATTTCAATTTTATACAGATAGCAGCGTAGATATTTCCAAGTTCATACAGATAGCGGTGTAGATATTTCCACGTTTATAGAGATGGCGGTGTAGATATTTTCATGTTCATACAGATGGCGGTGTAGATATTTCCATGTTTTTAGATATGGCGGTGTAGATATTTTCACGTTTACAGAGATGGCGGTGGAGATATTTCCATGTTTACAAAGATAGCGGTGCAGACATTTCCATGTTTACACAGATAGCGGTGTGGGTATTTCCATGCTTATGCAGATAGCTGTGTAGATATTTCCATGTTTATACAGATAGCGGTGCGGATATTTCCATGTTTATACAGATATTTGGGCAGATATTTCCAAGTTTAAACAGATAGCGGTGTAGATATTTCCATCTTAATACAGATGGCGGTGAAGATATGTCCATGTTCGTACAGATGGCGGTGTAGATATTTCCATGTTCATACAGATGGCGGTGTAGATATTTCGAAGTTTATAGAGATAGCACTGTAGTTATTTCCATATTTATAGAGAATTCTGTGTAGATATTTCCATGTATATGCAGATAGCTATGTAGATATTTCCATGTTCATGCAGATAGCGGTGTAGATATTTCCATGTTCATCCAGATGCCGGTGTAGATATATCCATGTTCATACAGATGGCGGTGAAGATATTTCCATGTTCATACAGATGGCGGTGTAGATATTTCCATGTTGATACACATGGCGGTGTAGATATTTCCATGTTCATAGAGATGGCGGTGTAGATATTTCCATGTTCATACAAATGGCGGTGTAGATATTTCCATGTTCATAGAGATGGCGGTGTAGATATTTCCCTGTTTGTACAGATAGCAGTGTAGTTATTTCCATGTTTATAGAGATAGCAGTGTAGATATTTCCGTTGATATACAGATAGCTGTGTAGATATTTGCATATTCATACAGATAGCGGTGTAGATATTTCCATGTTCGTACAGATAGCGGTGTAGATATTTCCATGTTCATACAGATAGCGGTGTAGATATTTCCATGTTCATAGAGATGGCGGTGTAGATATTTCCATGTTTTTAGATATGGCGGTGTAGATATTTTCACGTTTACAGAGATGGCGGTGGAGATATTTCCATGTTTACAAAGATAGCGGTGCAGACATTTCCATGTTTACACAGATAGCGGTGTGGATATTTCCATGTTTATGCAGGTAGCGGTGTAGATATTTCCATGTTTATACAGATAGCGGTGCGGATATTTCCAAGTTTATACAGATATTTGGGCAGATATTTCCATGTTTAAACAGATAGCGGTGTAGATATTTCCATCTTAATACAGATGGCGGTGTAGATATGTCCATGTTCGTACAGATGGCGGTGTAGATATTTCCATGTTCATACAAATGGCGGTGTAGATATTTCGAAGTTTATAGAGATAGCACTGTAGTTATTTCCATATTTATAGAGAATTCTGTGTAGATATTTCCATGTATATGCAGATAGCTATGTAGATATTTCCATGTTCATCCAGATGCCGGTGTAGATATATCCATGTTCATACAGATGGCGGTGAAGATATTTCCATGTTCATACAGATGGCAGTGTAGATATTTCCATGTTCATACACATGGCGGTGTAGATATTTCCATGTTCATAGAGATGGCGGTGTAGATATTTCCATGTTCATACAAATGGCGGTGTAGATATTTCCATGTTCATAGAGATGGCGGTGTAGATATTTCCATGTTTATACAGATAGCAGTGTAGTTATTTCCATGTTTATAGAGATAGCAGTGTAGATATTTCCGTTGATATACAGATAGCTGTGTAGATATTTGCATGTTCATACAGATAGCGGTGTAGATATTTCCATGTTCGTACAGATAGCGGTGTAGATATTTCCATGTTCGTACAGATAGCGGTGTAGATATTTCCATGTTCATACAGATAGCGGTGTAGATATTTCCATGTTCATACAGATAGCGGTGTAGATATTTCCATGTTCATACAGATAGCGATGTAGATATTTCCATGGTCATACAGTTAGCGGTTTAGATATTTCCATGTCCATAAAGATGGCCGTGTAGATATTTACATGTTCATACAGATGGCGGTGTAGATATTTCCATGTTCGTACAGATGGCCGTGTAGATATTTCCATGTTCTTAGAGATGGTGGTGTAGATATTTCGAAGTTTATAGAGATAACACTGTAGTTATTTCCATATTTATAGAGAAATCTGTGTAGATATTTCCATGTTCATCCAGATGGCTGTGTAGATATTTCCATGTTCATACACATGGCGGTGTAGATATTTCCATGTTCATAGAGATGGCGGTGTAGATATTTCCATGTTCATACAAACGGTGGTGTAGATATTTCCGTGTTCATAGAGATGGCAGTGTAGATATTTCCATGTTTATACACATAGCAGTGTAGTTATTTCCATGTTTATAGAGATAGCAGTGTAGATATTTCGATTGATATACAGATAGCTGTGTAGATATTTATATGTTCATACAGATGGCGGTGTAGATATTTCCATGTTCGTACAGGTGACGGTGTAGGTATTTCCATGTTTATACAGATAGCAGTGTAGTTATTTCCAAGTTTATAGAGATAGCATTGTAGATATTTCCATTGGTATACATATAGCTTTGTAGATATTTGCATGTTCATACTGATAGCGGTGTAGATATTTCCATGTTCGTACAGATAGCGGTGTAGATATTTCCATGTTTTTAGAGATGGCGGTGTAGATATTTTAACGTTTACACAGATGTCGGTGGAGATATTTCCATGTTTACACAGATAGCGGTGTAGACATTTCCATGTTTACACAGATAGCGGTGTGGATATTTCCATGTTTATGCAGATAGCGGTGTAGATATTTCCATGTTTATACAGATAGCGGTGCGGATATTTCCATGTTTCTATAGATAGTTGGGCAGATATTTCTACGCTTATACAGATAGCGGTGTAGATATTTCCATCTTAATACAGATGGCGGTGTAGATATATCCATGTTTGTACAGATTGCGGTGAAGATATTTCCATGTTCATACAGATGGTGGTGTAGATATTTCCATGTTCATACAAATGGCGGTGTATATATTTCCATGTTCATACAGATGGCGGTGTAGATATTTCCGTGCTGATACAAATGGCGGTGTAGATATTTCCATGTTGATAGAGATGGCGGTGTACATATTTCCATGTTTATGCAGATAGCGGTATAGGTATTTCCATGTTTATACAGATGGTGGTGTAGATATTTCTATGTTTGTAGAGACGGCGGTCTAGATATTTCCATGTTTATAGAGATAGTGGTGTAGTTATTTCCAAGTTTATAGAGACAGCGTTGTAGATATTTCCATGTTTATAAAGATAGCGGTGAAGATATTTCCATGTTTATACAGATAGCGATGTAGATATTTCCATGTTTATACAGACAGCAGTGTAGATATTTCCATGTTTATA
Organism: Gorilla gorilla gorilla; assembly: GCF_029281585.2. NCBI lineage: Eukaryota > Metazoa > Chordata > Mammalia > Primates > Hominidae > Gorilla > Gorilla gorilla. Next base: position 149,289,579 of record NC_073232.2, read on the forward strand.
GAGATAGTGGTGTAGATAATTTCAATTTTATACAGATAGCAGTGTAGATATTTCCATGTTCATAGAGATGACGGTGTAGATATTTCCATGTTCATACAAATGGAGGTGTAGATATTTCCATCTTCATAGAGATGGCGGTGTAGATATTTCCATGTTTATACAGATAGCAGTGTAGTTATTTCCATGTTTATAGAGATAGAAGTGTAGATATTTCCATTGATATACACATAGCTGTGTAGATATTTGCATGTTCATACTGATAGCGGTGTTGATATTTCCATCTTCGTACAGATAGCGGTGTAGATATTTCCATGTTCATACAGATAGCGGTGTAGATATTTCCATGTTCATACAGATATCGGTGTACATATTTCCATGTTCATACAGATAGCGGTGTAGATATTTCCATGGTCATACAGTTAGCGGTTTAGATATGTCCATGTCCATAGAGATGGTCGTGTAGATATTTACATGTTCATACAGATGGCGGTGTAGATATTTCCATGTTCGTACAGATGGCCGTGTTGATATATCCATGTTCTTAGAGATGGCGGTGAAGATATTTCCATGTTTATGCAGATAGCGGTATAGATATTTCCATGTTTATACAGATGGTGGTGTAGATATTTCCATGTTTATAGAGATGGCGGTCTAGATATTACCATGTTTATAGAGACAGCGGTGTAGTTATTTCCAAGTTTATAGAGACAGCGTTGTAGATACTTCCATGTTTATACAGATAGCGGTGAAGTTATCTCCATGTTTATACAGATAGCTGTGTAGATATTTTCATGTTTATACAGATAACAGTGTAGATATTTCCATGTTTATAGAGATAGTGGTGTAGATAATTTCAATTTTATACAGGAAGCAGTGTAGATATTTCCAAGTTCATACAGATAGCGGTGTAGATATTTCCACATTTATAGAGATGGCAGTGTAGATATTTCCATGTTCATACAGATGGCGGTGTAGATATTTCCATGTTTATAGAGATGGCAGTGTAGATATTTCCATGTTTACACAGATGGCGGTGTAGATATTTCCAGGTTTACACAGACAGAGGTGTAGACATTTCCATCTTTAAACAGATAGCGGTGTGGATATTTCCATGTTTATGCAGATAGCGGTGTAGATATTTCCATGTTTTTAGTGATAGCGGTGCGGATATTTCCATGTTTATACAGATAGTTGGGCAGATATTTCCATGTTTATACAGATAGCGGTGTAGATATTTATATCTTAATACAGATGGCGGTGTAGATATGTCCATGTTCATACAGAGGGCGGTGTAGATATTTACATATTCCTACAGATGGCGGTGTAGATATTTCGAAGTTTATAGAGATAGCGTTGTAGCTATTTCCATATTTATAGAGAAATCTCTGTAGATATTTCCATGTATATGCAGATAGCTGTGTAGATATTTCCATGTTCATGCAGATAGCGGTGTAGATATTTCCATGTTCCTCCATATGCCGGTGTAAATATATCCATGTTCATACAGATGGCGGTGAAGATATTTCCATGTTCATACAGATGGTGGTGTAGATATTTCCATGTTCATACAAATGGCGGTGTAGATATTTCGATGTTCATAGAGATGGCGGTGTAGATATTTCCGTGTTCATACAAATGGCGGTGTAGATATTTCCATGTTCATAGAGATGGCGGTGTAGATATTTCCATGTTTATACAGATAGCAATGTAGATATTTCCATGTTTTTAGAGATAGCGGTGTAGATATTTCCATTGATATACAGATAGCTGTGTAGATATTTGCATGTTCATACAGATAGCGGTGTAGATATTTCCATGTTCATACAGATAGCGGTGTAGATATTTCCATGTTCATACAGATAGCGGTGTATATATTTCCATGTTTTACAGATAGCGGTGTAGATATTTCCATGTTCATACAGTTAGCGGTATAGATATTTCCATGTTCATACAGATGGCGGTGTAGATATTTACATGTTCATACAGATGGCCGTGTAGATATTTCCATGTTCATACAGATAGTAGTGTAGTTACTTCCATGTTTATAGAGATAGTAATGTAGATATTTCCATTGATATACATATAGCTGTGTATATATTTGCATGTTCATACAGATAGCGGTGTAGATATTTCCATGTTAGTACAGATAGCGGTGTAGATATTTCCATGTTCATACAGATAGCGGTGTAGATATTTCCATGTTCATACAGATAGCGGTGTAGATATTTCCATGTTCATACAGATAACGGTGTAGATATTTCCATGTTCATACAGATAGCGGTGTAGATATTTCCATGTTTATTCAGTTAGCGGTGTAGATATTTCCATGTTCATACAGATGGCGGTGTAGACATTTACATGTTCATACAGATGGCGGTGTAGATATTTCCATGTTCGTACAGATGGCGGTGTAGATATTTCCATGTTCATAGAGATGGCGGTGTAGATATTTCCATGTTTATGCAGATAGCGGTATAGATATTTCCATGTTTATAGATATAGTGGTGAAGTTATTTCCAAGTTTATAGAGACAGCATTGTAGATATTTCCATGTTTATACAGATAGCGGTGAAGATATTTCCATGTTTATACAGATAGCGGTGTAGATATTTACATCTTTATACAGATAGCAGTGTAGATATTTCCATGTTTATTGAGATAGTGTTGTAGATAATTTCAATTTTATACAGATAGCAGTGTAGATATTTCCAAGTTCATACAGATACCGGTGTAGATATTTCCACGTTTATAGAGATGGCGGTGTATATATATCCATGTTCATACAGATGGCGGTGTAGATATTTCCATGTTTTTAGAGATGGCGGTGTAGATATTTTCACGTTTACACAGATGGCGGTGGAGATATTTCCATGTTTACACAGATAGCGGTGCAGACATTTCCATGTTTACACAGATAGCGGTGTGGATATTTCCATGTTTATGCAGATAGCGGTGTAGATATTTCCATGTTTATACAGATAGCGGTGTAGATATTTCCATCGTAATACAGATGGCGGTGTAGATATGTCCATGTTCTTACAGATGGCGGTGTAGATATTTCGAACTTTATAGAGATAGCGCGTTAGTTATTTCCATATTTATAGTGAAATCTCTGTAGATATTTCCATGTATATGCAGATAGCTGTGTAGATATTTCCATGTTCATGCAGATAGCGGTGCAGATATTTCCATGTTCATCCAGATGCCGGTGTAGATATATCCATGTTCATACAGATGGCGGTGAAGATATTTCCATGTTCATACAGATGGCGGTGTAGATATTTCCATGTTCATACACATGGCGGTGGAGATATTTCCATGTTCATAGAGATGGCGGTGTAGATATTTCCAAGTTCATAGAGATGGCGGTGTAGATATTTCCATGTTCATAGAGATGGCGGGGTAGATATTTCATTGTTTGTACAGATAGCAGTGTAGTTATTTCCATTATTATAGAGATAGCAGTGTAGATATTTCCATTGATATACAGATAGCTGTGTAGATATTTGCATGTTCATACAGATAGCGGTGTAGATATTTCCATGCTCATACATATAGCGGTGTAGATATTTCCATGTTCATACAGATAGCGGTGTAAATATTTCCATGTTCATACAGTTAGTGGTGTAGATATTTCCATGTTCATACAGATGGCGGTGTAGATATCTACATGTTCATACAGATGGCGGTGTAGATATTCAAATGTTCTCACGGATGGCAGTGTAGATATTTCCATGTTCATACAGGTGGCAGTGTAGATATTTCCATGTTTATACAGATAGCAATGTAGTTATTTCCATGTTTATAGAGATAGCAGTGCAGATATTTCCGTTGATATATAGATAGCTGTGTAGATATTTGCATGTTCATACAGATAGCGGTGTAGATATTTCCATGTTCGTACAGATAGTGGTGTAGATATTTCCATGTTCATACAGATAGCGGTGTAGATATTTCCATGTTCATACAGATAACGGTGTAGATATTTCCATGTTCATACAGATAGCCTTGTAGATATTTCCATGTTCATACAGTTAGCGGTGTAGCTATTTCCATGTTCATACAGATGGCGGTGTAGATATTTACATGTTCATACAGATGGCGGTGTAGATATTTCCATGTTCGTACAGAAGGCGGTGTAGATATTTCCATGTTCATAGAGATGGCGGTGTAGATATTTCCATGTTTCTGCAGATAGCGGTATAGGTATTTCCATGTTTATACAGATGGTGGTGTAGATATTTCCATGTTTACAGAGATGGCGGTCTAGATATTTCCATGTTTATAGAGATAGTGGTGTAGTTATTTCCAAGTTTATAGAGACAGCGTTGTAGATATTTACATGTTTATAAAGATAGCGGTGAAGATATTTCCATGTTTATACAGATTGCGGTGTAGATATTTCCATGTTTATACAGACAGCAGTGTAGATATTTCCATGTTTATAGAGATAGTGGTGTGGATAATTTCAATTTTATACAGATAGCAGTGTAGATATTTTCAAGTTCATACAGATAGCGGTGTAGATATTTCCACGTCTATAGAGATGGCGGTGTAGATATTTCCATGTTCATACAGATGGCGGTGTAGATATTTCCATGTTTTTAGAGATGGCGGTGTAGATATTTTCACGTTTACAGAGATGGCGGTGGAGATATTTCCATGTTTACAAAGATAGCGGTGCAGACATTTCCATGTTTACACAGATAGCGGTGTGGATATTTCCATGTTTTTGCAGATAGCGGTGTAGATATTTCCATCTAAATACAAATGTCGGTGTAGATATGCCCATGTTCGTACAGATGGCGGTGTAGATATTTCCATGTTCATACAGATGGCGGTGTAGATATTTCGAAGTTTATAGAGATAGCGCTGTAGTTATTTCCATATTTATAGAGAAATCTCTGTAGATATTTCCATGTTTATGCAGATAGCTGTGTAGATATTTCCATGTTCATGCAGATAGCGGTGTGGATAATTCCATGTTCATCCAGATGCCGGTGTAGATATATCCATGTTCATACAGATGGCGGTGAAGATATTTCCATGTTGATACAGATGGCGGTGTAGATATTTCCATGTTCATACACATGGCGGTGTAGATATTTCCATGTTCATAGAGATGGCGGTGTAGATATTTCCATGTTCATACAAATGGCGGTGTAGATATTTCCATGTTCATAGAGATGGTGGTGTAGATATTTCGTTGTTTGTACAGATAGCAGTGTAGTTATTTCCATGTTTATAGAGATAGTAGTGTAGATATTTCCATTGATATACAGATAGCTGTGTAGATATATGCATGTTCATACAGATAGCGGTGTAGATATTTCCATGCTCATACAGATAGCGGTGTAGATATTTCCATGTTCATACAGATAGCGGTGCAGATATTTCCATGTTCATACAGATAGCAGTGTAGATATTTCGATGTTCATACAGATAGCGGTGTAGATATTTTCATGTTCATACAGTTAGCGGTGTAGATATTTCCATGTTCATACAAATGGCGGTGTAGATATTTACATGTTCATACAGATGGCGGTGTAGATATTTACATGTTCATACAGGTGGCGGTGTAGATATTTCCATGTTTACACAGAGAGCAGTGTAGTTATTTCCATGTTTATAGATTTAGCAGTGTAGCTATTTCCATTGATATACAGATAGCTGTGTAGATATTTGCATGTTCATACAAATGGCGGTGTAGATATTTCCGTGTTCATAGAGATGGTAGTGTAGATATTTCCATGTTTATACACATAGCAGTGTAGTTATTTCCATGTTTATAGAGATAGCAGTGTAGATATTTCCACTGATATACAGATAGCTGTGTAGATATTTGCATGTTCATACAGATAGCGGTGTAGATATTTCCATGTTCATACAGATAGCGGTGTAGATATTTCCATGTTCATACAGATAGCGGTGTAGATATTTCCATGTTTTACAGATAGCGGTGTAGATATTTCCATGTTCATACAGATAGCGGTGTAGATATTTCCATGTTCATGCAGTTAGCGTTGTAGATATTTCCATGTTCATACAGATGGCGGTGTAGATATTTACATGTTCACACAGATGGCGGTGTAGATATTTCCATGTTCGTACAGATAGCGGTGTAGATATTTCCATGTTCATACAGATAGCGGTGTAGATATTTCCACGTTCATACAGATAACAGTGTAGATATTTCCATGTTGATACTGATAGCAGTGTAGATATTTCCATGTTCATACAGTTAGCTGTGTAGATATTTCCATGTTCATACAGATGGCGGTGTAGATATTTCCATGTTCATAGAGATGACGAAGTAGGTATTTCCATGTTCGTACAGATGGCGGTGTAGATGTTTCCATGTTCATAGAGATGGCGGAGTAGTTATTTCCATGTTTATGCAGATAGCAGTATAGATATTTCCATGTTTATACAGATGGTGGTGTAGATATTTCCATGTTTATAGAGATGGCAGTCTAGATATCTCCATGTTTATAGAGATAGTGGTGTAGTTATTTCCAAGTTTATAGAGACAGCATTGTAGATATTTCCATGTATATACAGATAGCGGTGAAGATATTTCCATGTTTATACAGATAGCGGTGTAGATATTTCCATGTTTATACAGATAGCAGTGTAGATATTTCCATGTTTATAGAGATAGTGGTGTAGATAATTTCAATTTTATACAGATAGCAGTGTAGATATTTCCAAGTTCATACAGATAGCGGTGTAGATATTTCCGCGTTTATAGAGATGGCGGTGTAGATATTTCCATGTTCATACAGATGGCGGTGTAGATATTTCCATGTTTACACAGATGGCGGGGGAGATATTTCCATGTTTACACAGATAGCGGTGCAGACATTTCCATGTTTACACAGATAGCGGTGTGGATATTTCCATGTTTTTGCAGATAGCGGTGTAGATATTTCCATCTTAATACAAATGTCGGTGTAGATATGCCCATGTTCGTACAGATGGCGGTGTAGATATTTCCATGTTCATACAGATGGCGGTGTAGATATTTCGAAGTTTATAGAGATAGCGCTGTAGTTATTTCCATATTTATAGAGAAATCTCTGTAGATATTTCCATGTTTATGCCGATAGCTGTGTAGATATTTCCATGTTCATGCAGATAGCGGTGTGGATATTTCCATGTTCATCCAGATGCCGGTGTAGATATATCCATGTTCATACAGATGGCGGTGAAGATATTTCCATGTTGATACAGATGGCGGTGTAGATATTTCCATGTTCATACACATGGCGGTGTAGATATTTCCATGTTCATAGAGATGGCGGTGTAGATATTTCCAAGTTCATAGAGATGGCGGTGTAGATATTTCCATGTTCATAGAGATGGCGGTGTAGATATTTCATTGTTTGTACAGATAGCAGTGTAGTTATTTCCATTATTATAGAGATAGCAGTGTAGATATTTCCATTGATATACAGATAGCTGTGTAGATATTTGCATGTTCATACAGATAGCGGTGTAGATATTTCCATGCTCATACATATAGCGGTGTAGATATTTCCATGTTCATACAGATAGCGGTGTAAATATTTCCATGTTCATACAGTTAGTGGTGTAGATATTTCCATGTTCATACAGATGGCGGTGTAGATATCTACATGTTCATACAGATGGCGGTGTAGATATTCAAATGTTCGCACGGATGGCAGTGTAGATATTTCCATGTTCATACAGGTGGCAGTGTAGATATTTCCATGTTTATACAGATAGCAATGTAGTTATTTCCATGTTTATAGAGATAGCAGTGCAGATATTTCCGTTGATATATAGATAGCTGTGTAGATATTTGCATGTTCATACAGATAGCGGTGTAGATATTTCCATCTTCGTACAGATAGCGGTGTAGATATTTCCATGTTCATACAGATAGCGGTGTAGATATTTCCATGTTCATACAGATAACGGTGTAGATATTTCCATGTTCATACAGATAGCCTTGTAGATATTTCCATGTTCATACAGTTAGCGGTGTAGCTATTTCCATGTTCATACAGATGGCGGTGTAGATATTTACATGTTCATACAGATGGCGGTGTAGATATTTCCATGTTCGTACAGAAGGCGGTGTAGATATTTCCATGTTCATAGAGATGGCGGTGTAGATATTTCCATGTTTCTGCAGATAGCGGTATAGGTATTTCCATGTTTATACAGATGGTGGTGTAGATATTTCCATGTTTACAGAGATGGCGGTCTAGATATTTCCATGTTTATAGAGATAGTGGTGTAGTTATTTCCAAGTTTATAGAGACAGCGTTGTAGATATTTACATGTTTATAAAGATAGCGGTGAAGATATTTCCATGTTTATACAGATAGCGGTGTAGATATTTCCATGTTTATACAGACAGCAGTGTAGATATTTCCATGTTTATAGAGATAGTGGTGTGGATAATTTCAATTTTATACAGATAGCAGTGTAGATATTTTCAAGTTCATACAGATAGCGGTGTAGATATTTCCACGTCTATAGAGATGGCGGTGTAGATATTTCCATGTTCATACAGATGGCGGTGTAGATATTTCCATGTTTTTAGAGATGGCGGTGTAGATATTTTCACGTTTACAGAGATGGCGGTGGAGATATTTCCATGTTTACAAAGATAGCGGTGCAGACATTTCCATGTTTACACAGATAGCGGTGTGGATATTTCCATGTTTTTGCAGATAGCGGTGTAGATATTTCCATCTAAATACAAATGTCGGTGTAGATATGCCCATGTTCGTACAGATGGCGGTGTAGATATTTCCATGTTCATACAGATGGCGGTGTAGATATTTCGAAGTTTATAGAGATAGCGCTGTAGTTATTTCCATATTTATAGAGAAATCTCTGTAGATATTTCCATGTTTATGCAGATAGCTGTGTAGATATTTCCATGTTCATGCAGATAGCGGTGTGGATAATTCCATGTTCATCCGGATGCCGGTGTAGATATATCCATGTTCATACAGATGGCGGTGAAGATATTTCCATGTTGATACAGATGGCGGTGTAGATATTTCCATGTTCATACACATGGCGGTGTAGATATTTCCATGTTCATAGAGATGGCGGTGTAGATATTTCCATGTTCATACAAATGGCGGTGTAGATATTTCCATGTTCATAGAGATGGCGGTGTAGATATTTCGTTGTTTGTACAGATAGCAGTGTAGTTATTTCCATGTTTATAGAGATAGTAGTGTAGATATTTCCATTGATATACAGATAGCTGTGTAGATATATGCATGTTCATACAGATAGCGGTGTAGATATTTCCATGCTCATACAGATAGCGGTGTAGATATTTCCATGTTCATACAGATAGCGGTGCAGATATTTCCATGTTCATACAGATAGCAGTGTAGATATTTCGATGTTCATACAGATAGCGGTGTAGATATTTTCATGTTCATACAGTTAGCGGTGTAGATATTTCCATGTTCATACAAATGGCGGTGTAGATATTTACATGTTCATACAGATGGCGGTGTAGATATTTACATGTTCATACAGGTGGCGGTGTAGATATTTCCATGTTTACACAGAGAGCAGTGTAGTTATTTCCATGTTTATAGATTTAGCAGTGTAGCTATTTCCATTGATATACAGATAGCTGTGTAGATATTTGCATGTTCATACAAATGGCGGTGTAGATATTTCCGTGTTCATAGAGATGGTAGTGTAGATATTTCCATGTTTATACACATAGCAGTGTAGTTATTTCCATGTTTATAGAGATAGCAGTGTAGATATTTCCACTGATATACAGATAGCTGTGTAGATATTTGCATGTTCATACAGATAGCGGTGTAGATATTTCCATGTTCATACAGATAGCGGTGTAGATATTTCCATGTTCATACAGATAGCGGTGTAGATATTTCCATGTTTTACAGATAGCGGTGTAGATATTTCCATGTTCATACAGATAGCGGTGTAGATATTTCCATGTTCATGCAGTTAGCGGTGTAGATATTTCCATGTTCATACAGATGGCGGTGTAGATATTTACATGTTCACACAGATGGCGGTGTAGATATTTCCATGTTCGTACAGATAGCGGTGTAGATATTTCCATGTTCATACAGATAGCGGTGTAGATATTTCCACGTTCATACAGATAACAGTGTAGATATTTCCATGTTGATACTGATAGCAGTGTAGATATTTCCATGTTCATACAGTTAGCTGTGTAGATATTTCCATGTTCATACAGATGGCGGTGTAGATATTTCCATGTTCATAGAGATGACGAAGTAGGTATTTCCATGTTCGTACAGATGGCGGTGTAGATGTTTCCATGTTCATAGAGATGGCGGAGTAGTTATTTCCATGTTTATGCAGATAGCAGTATAGATATTTCCATGTTTATACAGATGGTGGTGTAGATATTTCCATGTTTATAGAGATGGCAGTCTAGATATCTCCATGTTTATAGAGATAGTGGTGTAGTTATTTCCAAGTTTATAGAGACAGCATTGTAGATATTTCCATGTATATACAGATAGCGGTGAAGATATTTCCATGTTTATACAGATAGCGGTGTAGATATTTCCATGTTTATACAGATAGCAGTGTAGATATTTCCATGTTTATAGAGATAGTGGTGTAGATAATTTCAATTTTATACAGATAGCAGTGTAGATATTTCCAAGTTCATACAGATAGCGGTGTAGATATTTCCGCGTTTATAGAGATGGCGGTGTAGATATTTCCATGTTCATACAGATGGCGGTGTAGATATTTCCATGTTTACACAGATGGCGGGGGAGATATTTCCATGTTTACACAGATAGCGGTGCAGACATTTCCATGTTTACACAGATAGCGGTGTGGATATTTCCATGTTTTTGCAGATAGCGGTGTAGATATTTCCATCTTAATACAAATGTCGGTGTAGATATGCCCATGTTCGTACAGATGGCGGTGTAGATATTTCCATGTTCATACAGATGGCGGTGTAGATATTTCGAAGTTTATAGAGATAGCGCTGTAGTTATTTCCATATTTATAGAGAAATCTCTGTAGATATTTCCATGTTTATGCCGATAGCTGTGTAGATATTTCCATGTTCATGCAGATAGCGGTGTGGATATTTCCATGTTCATCCAGATGCCGGTGTAGATATATCCATGTTCATACAGATGGCAGTGAAGATATTTCCATGTTGATACAGATGGCGGTGTAGATATTTCCATGTTCATACACATGGCGGTGTAGATATTTCCATGTTCATAGAGATGGCGGTGTAGATATTTCCAAGTTCATAGAGATGGCGGTGTAGATATTTCCATGTTCATAGAGATGGCGGTGTAGATATTTCATTGTTTGTACAGATAGCAGTGTAGTTATTTCCATTATTATAGAGATAGCAGTGTAGATATTTCCATTGATATACAGATAGCTGTGTAGATATTTGCATGTTCATACAGATAGCGGTGTAGATATTTCCATGCTCATACATATAGCGGTGTAGATATTTCCATGTTCATACAGATAGCGGTGTAAATATTTCCATGTTCATACAGTTAGTGGTGTAGATATTTCCATGTTCATACAGATGGCGGTGTAGATATCTACATGTTCATACAGATGGCGGTGTAGATATTCAAATGTTCGCACGGATGGCAGTGTAAATATTTCCATGTTCATACAGGTGGCAGTGTAGATATTTCCATGTTTATACAGATAGCAATGTAGTTATTTCCATGTTTATAGAGATAGCAGTGCAGATATTTCCGTTGATATATAGATAGCTGTGTAGATATTTGCATGTTCATACAGATAGCGGTGTAGATATTTCCATCTTCGTACAGATAGCGGTGTAGATATTTCCATGTTCATACAGATAGCGGTGTAGATATTTCCATGTTCATACAGATAACGGTGTAGATATTTCCATGTTCATACAGATAGCCTTGTAGATATTTCCATGTTCATACAGTTAGCGGTGTAGCTATTTCCATGTTCATACAGATGGCAGTGTAGATATTTACATGTTCATACAGATGGCGGTGTAGATATTTCCATGTTCGTACAGAAGGCGGTGTAGATATTTCCATGTTCATAGAGATGGCGGTGTAGATATTTCCATGTTTCTGCAGATAGCGGTATAGGTATTTCCATGTTTATACAGATGGTGGTGTAGATATTTCCATGTTTACAGAGATGGCGGTCTAGATATTTCCATGTTTATAGAGATAGTGGTGTAGTTATTTCCAAGTTTATAGAGACAGCGTTGTAGATATTTACATGTTTATAAAGATAGCGGTGAAGATATTTCCATGTTTATACAGATAGCGGTGTAGATATTTCCATGTTTATACAGACAGCAGTGTAGATATTTCCATGTTTATAGAGATAGTGGTGTGGATAATTTCAATTTTATACAGATAGCAGTGTAGATATTTTCAAGTTCATACAGATAGCGGTGTAGATATTTCCACGTCTATAGAGATGGCGGTGTAGATATTTCCATGTTCATACAGATGGCGGTGTAGATATTTCCATGTTTTTAGTGATGGCGGTGTAGATATTTTCACGTTTACAGAGATGGCGGTGGAGATATTTCCATGTTTACAAAGATAGCGGTGCAGACATTTCCATGTTTACACAGATAGCGGTGTGGATATTTCCATGTTTTTGCAGATAGCGGTGTAGATATTTCCATCTTAATACAAATGTCGGTGTAGATATGCCCATGTTCGTACAGATGGCGGTGTAGATATTTCCATGTTCATACAGATGGCGGTGTAGATATTTCGAAGTTTATAGAGATAGCGCTGTAGTTATTTCCATATTTATAGAGAAATCTCTGTAGATATTTCCATGTTTATGCAGATAGCTGTGTAGATATTTCCATGTTCATGCAGATAGCGGTGTGGATAATTCCATGTTCATCCAGATGCCGGTGTAGATATATCCATGTTCATACAGATGGCGGTGAAGATATTTCCATGTTGATACAGATGGCGGTGTAGATATTTCCATGTTCATACACATGGCGGTGTAGATATTTCCATGTTCATAGAGATGGCGGTGTAGATATTTCGTTGTTTGTACAGATAGCAGTGTAGTTATTTCCATGTTTATAGAGATAGTAGTGTAGATATTTCCATTGATATACAGATAGCTGTGTAGATATATGCATGTTCATACAGATAGCGGTGTAGATATTTCCATGCTCATACAGATAGCGGTGTAGATATTTCCATGTTCATACAGATAGCGGTGCAGATATTTCCATGTTCATACAGATAGCAGTGTAGATATTTCGATGTTCATACAGATAGCGGTGTAGATATTTTCATGTTCATACAGCTAGCGGTGTAGATATTTCCATGTTCATACAAATGGCGGTGTAGATATTTACATGTTCATACAGATGGCGGTGTAGATATTTACATGTTCATACAGGTGGCGGTGTAGATATTTCCATGTCTACACAGAGAGCAGTGTAGTTATTTCCATGTTTATAGATTTAGCAGTGTAGCAATTTCCATTGATATACAGATAGCTGTGTAGATATTTGCATGTTCATACAAATGGCGGTGTAGATATTTCCGTGTTCATAGAGATGGTAGTGTAGATATTTCCATGTTTATACACATAGCAGTGTAGTTATTTCCATGTTTATAGAGATAGCAGTGTAGATATTTCCACTGATATACAGATAGCAGTGTAGATATTTGCATGTTCATACAGATAGCGGTGTAGATATTTCCATGTTCATACAGATAGCGGTGTAGATATTTCCATGTTCATACAGATAGCGGTGTAGATATTTCCATGTTTTACAGATAGCGGTGTAGATATTTCCATGTTCATACAGATAGCGGTGTAGATATTTCCATGTTCATGCAGTTAGCGGTGTAGATATTTCCATGTTCATACAGATGGCGGTGTAGATATTTACATGTTCACACAGATGGCGGTGTAGATATTTCCATGTTCGTACAGATAGCGGTGTAGATATTTCCATGTTCATACAGATAGCGGTGTAGATATTTCCACGTTCATACAGATAACAGTGTAGATATTTCCATGTTGATACTGATAGCAGTGTAGATATTTCCATGTTCATACAGTTAGCTGTGTAGATATTTCCATGTTCATACAGATGGCGGTGTAGATATTTCCATGTTCATAGAGATGACGAAGTAGGTATTTCCATGTTCGTACAGATGGCGGTGTAGATGTTTCCATGTTCATAGAGATGGCGGAGTAGTTATTTCCATGTTTATGCAGATAGCAGTATAGATATTTCCATGTTTATACAGATGGTGGTGTAGATATTTCCATGTTTATAGAGATGGCAGTCTAGATATCTCCATGTTTATAGAGATAGTGGTGTAGTTATTTCCAAGTTTATAGAGACAGCATTGTAGATATTTCCATGTATATACAGATAGCGGTGAAGATATTTCCATGTTTATACAGATAGCGGTGTAGATATTTCCATGTTTATACAGATAGCAGTGTAGATATTTCCATGTTTATAGAGATAGTGGTGTAGATAATTTCAATTTTATACAGATAGCAGTGTAGATATTTCCAAGTTCATACAGATAGCGGTGTAGATATTTCCGCGTTTATAGAGATGGCGGTGTAGATATTTCCATGTTCATACAGATGGCGGTGTAGATATTTCCATGTTTACACAGATGGCGGGGGAGATATTTCCATGTTTACACAGATAGCGGTGCAGACATTTCCATGTTTACACAGATAGCGGTGTGGATATTTCCATGTTTTTGCAGATAGCGGTGTAGATATTTCCATCTTAATACAAATGTCGGTGTAGATATGCCCATGTTCGTACAGATGGCGGTGTAGATATTTCCATGTTCATACAGATGGCGGTGTAGATATTTCGATGTTTATAGAGATAGCGCTGTAGTTATTTCCATATTTATAGAGAAATCTCTGTAGATATTTCCATGTTTATGCCGATAGCTGTGTAGATATTTCCATGTTCATGCAGATAGCGGTGTGGATATTTCCATGTTCATCCAGATGCCGGTGTAGATATATCCATGTTCATACAGAAGGCGGTGAAGATATTTCCATGTTGATACAGATGGCGGTGTAGATATTTCCATGTTCATACACATGGCGGTGTAGATATTTCCATGTTCATAGAGATGGCGGTGTAGATATTTCCAAGTTCATAGAGATGGCGGTGTAGATATTTCCATGTTCATAGAGATGGCGGTGTAGATATTTCATTGTTTGTACAGATAGCAGTGTAGTTATTTCCATTATTATAGAGATAGCAGTGTAGATATTTCCATTGATATACAGATAGCTGTGTAGATATTTGCATGTTCATACAGATAGCGGTGTAGATATTTCCATGCTCATACATATAGCGGTGTAGATATTTCCATGTTCATACAGATAGCGGTGTAAATATTTCCATGTTCATACAGTTAGTGGTGTAGATATTTCCATGTTCATACAGATGGCGGTGTAGATATCTACATGTTCATACAGATGGCGGTGTAGATATTTCCATGTTCATACAGATAGCGGTGCAGATATTTCCATGTTCATACAGATAGCAGTGTAGATATTTCGATGTTCATACAGATAGCGGTGTAGATATTTTCATGTTCATACAGTTAGCGGTTTAGATATTTCCATGTTCATACACATGGCGGTGTAGATATTTACATGTTCATACAGATGGCGGTGTAGATATTTCCATGTTCGCACGGATGGCAGTGTAGATATTTCCATGTTCATACAGGTGGCGGTTTAGATATTTCCATGTTTACACAGAGAGCAGTGTAGTTATTTCCATGTTTATAGATTTAGCAGTGTAGCTATTTCCATTGATATACAGATAGCTGTGTAGATATTTGCATGTTCATACAGATGGCGGTGTAGATATTTCGAAGTTTATAGAGATAGCGCTGTAGTTATTTCCTTATTTATAGAGAAATCTGTGTAGATATTTCCATGTATATGCAGATAGCTGTGTAGATATTTCCATGTTCATGCAGATAGCGATGTAGGTATTTCCATGTTCATCCAGATGCCGGTGTAGATATATCCATGTTCATACGGATGGCGGTGAAGATATTTCCATGTTGATACAGATGGCGGTGTAGATATTTCCATGTTCATACACATGGCGGTGTAGATATTTCCATGTTCATAGAGATGGCGGTGTAGATATTTCCATGTTCATACAAATGGCGGTGTAGATATTTCCGTGTTCATAGAGATGGCAGTGTAGATATTTCCATGTTTATACACATAGCAGTGTAGTTATTTCCATGTTTATAGAGATAGCAGTGTAGATATTTCCACTGATATACAGATAGCTGTGTAGATATTTGCATGTTCATACAGATAGAGGTGTAGATATTTCCCTGTTCATACTGATGGCGGTGTAGATATTTCCATGTTCATACAGATGGCGGTGTAGATATTTACATGTTCATACAGATGGCGGTGTAGATATTTCCATGTTCATACGGATGGCAGTGTAGATATTTCCATGTTCATACAGGTGTCGGTGTAGATATTCCCATGTTTTTACAGATAGCTGTGTAGTTATTTCCATGTTTATAGAGATAGCAGTTTATATATTTCCAATGATATACAGATAGCTGTGTAGATATTTCCATGTTCATACAGATAGCGGTGTAGATATTTCCATGTTCATACAGATAGCGGTGTAAATATTTCCATGTTCATACACATAGCGGTGTAGATATTTCCATGTTAATACAGATAGCGGTGTAGATATTTCCATGTTCACACAGATAGCGCTGTAGATATTTCCATGTTCATACATTTAGTGGTGTAGATATTTCCATGTTTTGCAGATAGCGGTGTAGATATTTCCATGTTCATCCAGATGTCGGTGTAGATATATCCATGTTCATACAGATGGCGGTGAAGATATTTCCAAGTTCATACAGATGGCGGTGTAGATATTTCCATGTTCATACAAATGGCGGTGTAGATATTTCCATGTTCATACAGATGGCGGTGTAGTTATTTCCGTGTTCATACAAATGGCAGTGTAGATATTTCCATGTTCATAGAGATGGCGGTGTACATATTTCCATGTTTATGCAGATAGCGGTATAGGTATTTCCATGTTTATACAGATGTTGGTGTAGATATTTCCATGTTTATAGAGATGGCGGTCTAGATATTTCCATGTTTATAGAGATAGTGGTGAAGTTATTTCCAAGTTTATAGAGACAACGTTGTAGATATTTCCATGTTTATAAAGATAGCGGTGAAGATATTTGCATGTTTATACAGACAGCAGTGTAGATATTTCCATGTTTATAGAGATAGTGGTGTAGATAATTTCAATTTTATACAGATAGCAGTGTAGATATTTCCAAGTTCATACAGATAGCGGTGTAGATATTTCCACCTTTATAGCCATGGCGGTGTAGATATTTCCATGTTCATACAGATGGCGGTGTAGATATTTCCATGTTCATACAGGTGGCGGTGTTGATATTTCCATGTTTATACAGATAAAAGTGTGGTTATTTCCATGTTTATTGAGATAGCAATGTAGATATTTCCATTGGTATACATATAGCTGTGTAGATATTTGCATGCTCATTCTGATAGCGGTATAGATATTTCCATGTTCGTACAGATAGCGGTGTAAATATTTCCATGTTCATACAGATAGCGGTGTAGATATTTCCATGTCAATACAGATAACGGTGTAGATATTTCCATGTTCATACAGATAGCGGTGTAGATATTTCCATGTTCATACAGTTAGCGGTGTAGATATTTCCATGTTCATACTGATGGCGGTGTAGATATTTACATGTTCATACAGATGGCGGTGTAGATATTTCCATGTTCGTACAGATAGCGGTGTAGATATTTCCATGTTCATAGAGATGGCGGTATAGTTATTTCCAAGTTTATGCACATAGCGGTATAGATATTTCCATGTTTATACAGATGGTGGTGTAGATATTTCCATGTTTATAGAGATGGCGGTCTAGATATTTCCATGTTTATAGAGATAGTGGTGTAGTAATTTCCAAGTTTATAGAGACAGCATTGTAGTTATTTCCATGTTTATACAGATATCGGTTAAGATATTTCCATGTTTATACCGATAGCGGTGTAGATATTTCCATGTTTATACAGATAGCAGTGTAGATATTTCCATGTTTATAGAAATAGTGGTGTAGATAATTTCAATTTTATACAGATAGCAGTGTAGATATTTCCAAGTTCATACAGATAGTGGTGTAGATATTTCCACGTTTATAGAGATGGCGGTGTAGATATTTCCATGTTCATAGAGATGGCGGTGTAGATATTTCCATGTTTTTAGAGATGGCGGTGTAGATATTTTCATGTTTACACAGATGGCGGTTTAGATATTTCCATGTTTACCCAGATAGCGGTGTAGACATTTCCATGTTTACACAGATAGCGGTGAGGATATTTCCATGTTTATGCAGATAGCGGTGTAGATATTTCCATGTTTATACAGATAGCGGTGCGGATATTTCCATGTTTATACAGATAGCAATGTAGATATTTCCATGTTTATAGAGATAGCGGTGTAGATATTTCCATTGATATACAGATAGCTGTGTAGATATTTGCATGTTCGTACAGATAGCGGTGTAGATATTTCCATGTTCATACAGATAGCGGTGTAGATATTTCCATGTTCACGCAGTTAGCGGTGTAGATATTTCCATGTTCATACAGATGGCGGTGTAGATATTTACATGTTCACACAGATGGCGGTGTAGATATTTCCATGTTCGTACAGATAGCGGTGTAGATATTTCCATGTTCATACAGATAGCGGTGTAGATATTTCCACGTTCATACAGATAACAGTGTAGATATTTCCATGTTGATACTGATAGCAGTGTAGATATTTCCATGTTCATACAGTTAGCTGTGTAGATATTTCCATGTTCATACAGATGGCGGTGTAGATATTTCCATGTTCATAGAGATGGCGGAGTAGGTATTTCCATGTTCGTACAGATGGCGGTGTAGATGTTTCCATGTTCATAGAGATGGCGGAGTAGTTATTTCCATGTTTATGCAGATAGCAGTATAGATATTTCCATGTTTATACAGATGGTGGTGTAGATATTTCCATGTTTATAGAGATGGCAGTCTAGATATCTCCATGTTTATAGAGATAGTGGTGTAGTTATTTCCAAGTTTATAGAGACAGCATTGTAGATATTTCCATGTATATACAGATAGCGGTGAAGATATTTCCATGTTTATACAGATAGCGGTGTAGATATTTCCATGTTTATACAGATAGCAGTGTAGATATTTCCATGTTTATAGAGATAGTGGTGTAGATAATTTCAATTTTATACAGATAGCAGTGTAGATATTTCCAAGTTCATACAGATAGCGGTGTAGATATTTCCGCGTTTATAGAGATGGCGGTGTAGATATTTCCATGTTCATACAGATGGCGGTGTAGATATTTCCATGTTTACACAGATGGCGGGGGAGATATTTCCATGTTTACACAGATAGCGGTGCAGACATTTCCATGTTTACACAGATAGCGGTGTGGATATTTCCATGTTTTTGCAGATAGCGGTGTAGATATTTCCATCTTAATACAAATGTCGGTGTAGATATGCCCATGTTCGTACAGATGGCGGTGTAGATATTTCCATGTTCATACAGATGGCGGTGTAGATATTTCGAAGTTTATAGAGATAGCGCTGTAGTTATTTCCATATTTATAGAGAAATCTCTGTAGATATTTCCATGTTTATGCCGATAGCTGTGTAGATATTTCCATGTTCATGCAGATAGCGGTGTGGATATTTCCATGTTCATCCAGATGCCGGTGTAGATATATCCATGTTCATACAGATGGTGGTGAAGATATTTCCATGTTGATACAGATGGCGGTGTAGATATTTCCATGTTCATACACATGGCGGTGTAGATATTTCCATGTTCATAGAGATGGCGGTGTAGATATTTCCATGTTCATACAAATGGCGGTGTAGATATTTCCATGTTCATAGAGATGGCGGTGTAGATATTTCGTTGTTTGTACAGATAGCAGTGTAGTTATTTCCATGTTTATAGAGATAGTAGTGTAGATATTTCCAGTGATATACAGATAGCTGTGTAGATATATGCATGTTCATACAGATAGCGGTGTAGATATTTCCATGCTCATACAGATAGCGGTGTAGATATTTCCATGTTCATACAGATAGCGGTGCAGATATTCCATGTTCATACAGATAGCAGTGTAGATATTTCGATGTACATACAGATAGCGGTGTAGATATTTTCATGTTCATACAGTTAGAGGTTTAGATATTTCCATGTTCATACAAATGGCGGTGTAGATATTTACATGTTCATACAGATGGCGGTGTAGATATTTCCATGTTCGCACGGATGGCAGTGTAGATATTTCCATGTTCATACAGGTGGCGGTTTAGATATTTCCATGTTTACACAGAGAGCAGTGTAGTTATTTCCATGTTTATAGATTTAGCAGTGTAGCTATTTCCATTGATATACAGATAGCTGTGTAGATATTTGCATGTTCATACAGATGGCGGTGTAGATATTTCGAAGTTTATAGATATAGCGCTGTAGTTATTTCCATATTTATAGAGAAATCTGTGTAGATATTTCCATGTATATGCAGATAGCTGTGTAGATATTTCCATGTTCATGCAGATAGCGATGTAGGTATTTCCATGTTCATCCAGATGCCGGTGTAGATATATCCATGTTCATACAGATGGCGGTGAAGATATTTCCATGTTGATACAGATGGCGGTGTAGATATTTCCATGTTCATACACATGGCGGTGTAGATATTTCCATGTTCATAGAGATGGCGGTGTAGATATTTCCATGTTCATACAAATGGCGGTGTAGATATTTCCGTGTTCATAGAGATGGCAGTGTAGATATTTCCATGTTTATACACATAGCAGTGTAGTTATTTCCATGTTTATAGAGATAGCAGTGTAGATATTTCCACTGATATACAGATAGCTGTGTAGATATTTGCGTGTTCATACAGATAGAGGTGTAGATATTTCCATGTTCATACTGATGGCGGTGTAGATATTTCCATGTTCATACAGATGGCGGTGTAGATATTTACATGTTCATACAGATGGCGGTGTAGATATTTCCATGTTCATGCGGATGGCAGTGTAGATATTTCCATGTTCATACAGGTGGCGGTGTAGATATTCCCATGTTTTTACAGATAGCTGTGTAGTTATTTCCATGTTTATAGAGATAGCAGTGTATATATTTCCAATGATATACAGATAGCTGTGTAGATATTTGCATGTTCATACAGATAGCGGTGTAGATATTTCCATGTTCATACAGATAGCGGTGTAAATATTTCCATGTTCATACACATAGCGGTGTAGATATTTCCATGTTAATACAGATAGCGGTGTAGATATTTCCATGTTCACACAGATAGCGGTGTAGATATTTCCATGTTCATACATTTAGTGGTGTAGATATTTCCATGTTTTGCAGATAGCGGTGTAGATATTTCCATGTTCATCCAGATGTCGGTGTAGATATATCCATGTTAATACAGATGGCGGTGAAGATATTTCCAAGTTCATACAGATGGCGGTGTAGATATTTCCATGTTCATACAAATGGCGGTGTAGATATTTCCATGTTCATACAGATGGCGGTGTAGTTATTTCCGTGTTCATACAAATGGCAGTGTAGATATTTCCATGTTCATAGAGATGGCGGTGTACATATTTCCATGTTTATGCAGATAGCGGTATAGGTATTTCCATGTTTATACAGATGGTGGTGTAGATATTTCCATGTTTATAGAGATGGCGGTCTAGATATTTCCATGTTTATAGAGATAGTGGTGAAGTTATTTCCAAGTTTATAGAGACAACGTTGTAGATATTTCCATGTTTATAAAGATAGCGGTGAAGATATTTGCATGTTTATACAGACAGCAGTGTAGATATTTCCATGTTTATAGAGATAGTGGTGTAGATAATTTCAATTTTATACAGATAGCAGTGTAGATATTTCCAAGTTCATACAGATAGCGGTGTAGATATTTCCACCTTTATAGCCATGGCGGTGTAGATATTTCCATGTTCATACAGATGGCGGTGTAGATATTTCCATGTTCATACAGGTGGCGGTGTTGATATTTCCATGTTTATACAGATAAAAGTGTGGTTATTTCCATGTTTATTGAGATAGCAATGTAGATATTTCCATTGGTATACATATAGCTGTGTAGATATTTGCATGCTCATTCTGATAGCGGTATAGATATTTCCATGTTCGTACAGATAGCGGTGTAAATATTTCCATGTTCATACAGATAGCGGTGTAGATATTTACATGTCAATACAGATAACGGTGTAGATATTTCCATGTTCACACAGATAGCGGTGTAGATATTTCCATGTTCATACAGTTAGCGGTGTAGATATTTCCATGTTCATACAGATGGCGGTGTAGATATTTACATGTTCATACAGATGGCGGTGTAGATATTTCCATGTTCGTACAGATAGCGGTGTAGATATTTCCATGTTCATAGAGATGGCGGTATAGTTATTTCCAAGTTTATGCACATAGCGGTATAGATATTTCCATGTTTATACAGATGGTGGTGTAGATATTTCCATGTTTATAGAGATGGCGGTCTAGATATTTCCATGTTTATAGAGATAGTGGTGTAGTAATTTCCAAGTTTATAGAGACAGCATTGTAGTTATTTCCATGTTTATACAGATATCGGTTAAGATATTTCCATGTTTATACCGATAGCGGTGTAGATATTTCCATGTTTATACAGATAGCAGTGTAGATATTTCCATGTTTATAGAAATAGTGGTGTAGATAATTTCAATTTTATACAGATAGCAGTGTAGATATTTCCAAGTTCATACAGATAGTGGTGTAGATATTTCCACGTTTATAGAGATGGCGGTGTAGATATTTCCATGTTCATAGAGATGGCGGTGTAGATATTTCCATGTTTTTAGAGATGGCGGTGTAGATATTTCCATGTTTATACAGATAGCAGTGTAGATATTTCCATGTTTATAGAAATAGTGGTGTAGATAATTTCAATTTTATACAGATAGCATTGTAGATATTTCCAAGTTCATACAGATAGTGGTGTAGATATTTCCACGTTTATAGAGATGGCGGTGTAGATATTTCCATGTTCATAGAGATGGCGGTGTAGATATTTCCATGTTTTTAGAGATGGCGGTGTAGATATTTTCATGTTTACACAGATGGCGGTTTAGATATTTCCATGTTTACCCAGATAGCGGTGTAGACATTTCCATGTTTACACAGATAGCGGTGAGGATATTTCCATGTTTATGCAGATAGCGGTGTAGATATTTCCATGTTTATACAGATAGCGGTGCGGATATTTCCATGTTTATACAGATAGCAATGTAGATATTTCCATGTTTATAGAGATAGCGGTGTAGATATTTCCATTGATATACAGATAGCTGTGTAGATATTTGCATGTTCGTACAGATAGCGGTGTAGATATTTCCATGTTCATACAGATAGCGGTGTAGATATTTCCATGTTCACGCAGTTAGCGGTGTAGATATTTCCATGTTCATACAGATGGCGGTGTAGATATTTACATGTTCACACAGATGGCGGTGTAGATATTTCCATGTTCGTACAGATAGCGGTGTAGATATTTCCATGTTCATACAGATAGCGGTGTAGATATTTCCACGTTCATACAGATAACAGTGTAGATATTTCCATGTTGATACTGATAGCAGTGTAGATATTTCCATGTTCATACAGTTAGCTGTGTAGATATTTCCATGTTCATACAGATGGCGGTGTAGATATTTCCATGTTCATAGAGATGGCGGAGTAGGTATTTCCATGTTCGTACAGATGGCGGTGTAGATGTTTCCATGTTCATAGAGATGGCGGAGTAGTTATTTCCATGTTTATGCAGATAGCAGCATAGATATTTCCATGTTTATACAGATGGTGGTGTAGATATTTCCATGTTTATAGAGATGGCAGTCTAGATATCTCCATGTTTATAGAGATAGTGGTGTAGTTATTTCCAAGTTTATAGAGACAGCATTGTAGATATTTCCATGTATATACAGATAGCGGTGAAGATATTTCCATGTTTATACAGATAGCGGTGTAGATATTTCCATGTTTATACAGATAGCAGTGTAGATATTTCCATGTTTATAGAGATAGTGGTGTAGATAATTTCAATTTTATACAGATAGCAGTGTAGATATTTCCAAGTTCATACAGATAGCGGTGTAGATATTTCCGCGTTTATAGAGATGGCGGTGTAGATATTTCCATGTTCATACAGATGGCGGTGTAGATATTTCCATGTTTACACAGATGGCGGGGGAGATATTTCCATGTTTACACAGATAGCGGTGCAGACATTTCCATGTTTACACAGATAGCGGTGTGGATATTTCCATGTTTATGCAGATAGCGGTGTGGATATTTCCATGTTTATACAGATAGCGGTGCGGATATTTCCATGTTTATACAGATAGTTGGGCAGATATTTCCATGTTTATACAGATAGCGGTGTAGATATTTCCATCTTAATACAGATGGCGGTGTAGATATGTCCATGTTCGTACTGATGGTGGTGTAGATATTTCCATGTTCATACAGATGGCTGTGTAGATATTTGGAAGTTTATAGAGATAGCGCTGTAGTTATTTCCATATTTTTAGGGAAATCTCCGTAGATATTTCCATGTATATGCAGATAGCTGTGTAGATATTTCCATGATCATGCAGATAGCGGTGTAGATATTTCCATGTACATCCAGATGCCGGTGTAGATATATCCATGTTCATACAGATGGCGGTGAAGATATTTCCAGTTTCATACAGATGGCGGTGTAGATATTTCCATGTTCATACACATGGCGGTGTAGATATTTCCATGTTCGTAGAGATGGCTGTGTAGATATTTCCATGTTCATACAAATGGTGGTGTAGATATTTCCATGTTCATATAGATGGCGGTGTAGTTATTTCCATGTTTGTACAGATAGCAGTGTAGTTATTTCCATGTTCATAGAGATAGCAGTGTAGATATTTCCATTGATATACAGATAGCTGTGTAGATATTTGCATGTTCATACAGATAGCGGTGTAGATATTTCCATGCTCAT
The DNA here is from genome assembly GCF_029281585.2 of Gorilla gorilla gorilla. NCBI lineage: Eukaryota > Metazoa > Chordata > Mammalia > Primates > Hominidae > Gorilla > Gorilla gorilla. The sequence goes on from NC_073232.2 coordinate 149,314,819, forward strand.
ACAGATAGCGGTGTAGATATTTCCAGGGTCATACAGATAGTGGTGCAGATATTTCCATGTTCATACAGATATCGGTGTAGATATTTCCATGTTCACACAGATAGCGGTGTAGATATTTCCATGTTCATACAGATGGCGGTGTAGATATTTCCATGTTCATACAGATGGCGGTGTAGATATTTACATGTTCATACAGATTGCAGTGTAGATATTTCCATGTACATACAGGTGGCGGTGTAGATATTTCCATGTTTATACAGATAACAGTGTAGTTATTTCCATGTTTATAGAGATAGCAGTGTAGATATTTCCACTTATATACAGAGAGCTGTGTAGATATTTGCAAGTTCATGCAGATAGCGGTGTAGATATTTCCATGTTCGTACAGAAAGCGGTGTAGATATTTCCATGTTCATACAGATAGCAGTGTAGATATTTCCATGTTCATAGGGATAACGGTGTAGATATTTCCATGTTCATACAGATAGCCTTGTAGATATTTCCATGTTCATACAGTTAGCGGTGTAGATATTTCCATGTTCATACAGATGGCGGTGTAGATATTTACATGTTCATACAGATGGCGGTGTAGATATTTCCATGTTCATACAGATAACGGTGTAGATATTTCCATGTGCATACAGATAGCGGTGTAGATATTTCCATGTTCACACAGATAGCGGTGTAGATATTTCCATGTTCATACAGTTAGCGGTGTAGATATTTCCATGTTCATGCAGATAGCGGTGTAGATATTTCCATGTTCAACCATATGCCGGTGTACATATATCCATGTTCATACAGATGGTGGTGAAGATATTTCCATGTTCATACAGATGGTGGTGTAGATATTTCCATGTTCATACAGATGGCGGCATAGATATTTCCACGTTCGTACAGATGTCGGTGTAGATATTTCCATGTTCATAGAGATGGCGGTGTAGATACTTCCATGTTTATGCCGATAACGGTATAGATATTTCCATGTTTATACAGATGGTGGTGTAGATATTTCCATGTTTATAGAGATGGCGGTCTAGATATTTCCATGTTTACAGAGATAGTGGTGTAGTTATTTCCAAGTTTATAGAGACAGCGTTGTAGATATTTCCATGTTTATACAGATAGCGGTAAAGATATTTCCATGTTTATACAGATAGCGGTGTAGATATTTCCAAGTTTATACAGATAGCAGTGTAGATATTTCCATGTTTATAGAGATAGTGGTGTAGATAATTTCAATTTCATACAGAGAGCAGTGTAGATATTTCCAAGTTCATACAGATAGCGGTGTAGATATTTCCCCGTTTATAGAGATGGCTGTGTAGATATTTCCATGTTCATACAGAGGCCGGTGTAGGTATTTCCATGTTTATAGGGATGGCGGTGTAGATATTTTCATGTTTACACAGATGGCGGCGTAGATATTTCCATGTTTACGCAGATAGCGGTGTAGACATTTCCATGTTTACACAGATAGCGGTGTGGATATTTCCATGTTTATGCAGATAGCAGTGTAGATATTTCCATGTTTATACAGATAGCGGTGCGGATATTTCCATGTTTATTCAGATAGCGGTGCGGATATTTCCATGTTTATACAGATAGTTGGGCAGATATTTCCATGTTTATGCAGATAGCGGTGTAGATATTTCCATCTTAATACAGATGGCGGTGTAGATATGTCCATGTTCATACAGATGGCGGTGTAGATATTTCCATGTTCATACAGATGGCGGTGTAGATATTTCGAAGTTTATAGACATAGCGCTGTAGTTATTTCCATATTTATGGAGAAATCTGTGTAGATATTTCCATGTATATTCAGATAGCTGTGTAGATATTTCCATGTTCATGCAGATAGCAGTGTAGATATTTCCATGTTCATCCAGATGCTAGTGTACATATATCCATGTTCATACAGATGGCGGTGAAGATATTTCCATGTTCATACAGATGGTGGTGAATATATTTCCATGTTCATACAGATGGTGGTGTAGATCTTTCCATGTTCATACAAATGGCGGTGTAGATAGTTCCATGTTCATAGAGACGGCGGTGTAGATATTTCCATGTTCATACAAATGGCGGTGTAGATATTTCCATGTTCATAGAGATGGCGGGATAGATATTTCCATATTTATAGAGATAGCAGTGTAGATATTTCCATGTTTATAGAGATAGCAGTGTAGATATTTCCATTGATATACAGATAGCTTTTTAGATATTTGCATGTTCATAGAGATAGCGGTGTAGATATTTCCATGTTCATAAAGATAGCGGTGAAGATATTTCCATGTTCATACAGATAGCAGTGTAGATATTTCCATGTTCATACAGATAGCGGTGTAGATATTTCCTTGTTCATACAGTTAGCGGTATAGATATTTCCATGTTCATACAGATGGCGGTGTAGATATTTACATGTTCATATAGATGGCGGTGTAGATATTTCCATGTTCATACAGATAGCGGTGTAGATATTTCCATGTTCATACAGATAGCGGTGTAGATATTTCCATGTTCATACAGATAGCGCCATAGATATTTCCATGTTCATACCAATAGCGGTGTAGACATTTCCATGTTCATACATTTAGCGGTGTAGATATTTCCATGTTCATACAGAAGGCGGTGAAGATATTCATATGTTCATACAGATGGCGGTGTAGATATTTCCATGTTCGTACGGATGGCAGTGTAGATATTTCCATGTTCATACAGGTGGCGGTGTAGATATTTCCATGTTTATACAGATAGCAGTGTAGTTATTTCCATGTTAATAGAGATAGTTGTGTAGATATTTCCATTGATATACAGATAGCTGTGTAGATATTTGCATGTTCATACAGATAGCGGTGTAGATATTTCCATGTTCGTACAGATAGCGTTGTAGATATTTCCATGTTCATTCAGATAGCGGTGTAGATATTTCCATGTTTATAGAGATAGTGGTGTAGATAATTTCAATTTTATACAGAGAGCAGTGTAGATATTTCCAAGTTCACACAGATAGCGGTGTAGATATTTCCATGTTTATAGGGATGGCGGTGTAGATATTTTCATGTTTACACAGATGGCAGTGTAGATATTTCCATGTTTACACAGATAGCGGTGTGGATATTTCCATGTTTATGCAGATAGCAGTGTAGATATTTCCATGTTTATACAGATAGCGGTGCGGATATTTCCATGTTTATACAGATAGTTGAACAGATATTTCCATGTTTATACCGATAGCGGTGTAGATATTTCCATCTTAATACAGATGGCGGTGTAGATATGTCCATGTTTGTACAGATGGCGGTGTAGATATTTCCATGTTCATACAGATGGTGATGTAGATATTTCGAAGTTTATAGAGATAGCGCTGTAGTTATTTCCATATTTATAGAGAAATCTCTGTAGATATTTCCAAGTATATTCAGATAGCTGTGTAGATATTTCCATGTTCATGCAGATAACGGTGTAGATATTTCCATGTTCATCCAGATGCCGGTGTACATATATCCATGTTCATACAGATTGCGATGAAGATATTTCCATGTTCATACAGATGGCGGTGTAGGTATTTCCATGTTCATACAAATGGCGGTGTAGTTACTTCCATGTTCATAGAGATGGCGGTGTAGATATTTCCTGGTTCATACAAATGGCGGTGTAGATATTTCCATGTTTATACAGATGGTGGTGTAGTTATTTCCAAGTTTATACAGACAGCGTTGTAGATGTTTCCGTGTTTATACAGATAGCGGTGAAGTTACTTCCATGTTTATACAGATAGCGGTGTAGATATTTCCATTTTTATACAGATAACAGTGTAGATATTTCCATGTATATAGTGATAGTGGTGTAGATAATTTCAATTTTATACACATAGCAGTGTAGATATTTCCATGTTCATACAGATGGCGGTGTAGATATTTCCACGTTTATAGAGATGGCATTGTTGATATTTCCATGTTCACACAGATGGCGGTGTAGATATTTCCATGTTTATAGAGATGGCGGTGTAGATATTTTCATGTTTACACAGATAGAGGTATAGATATTTCCATGTTTATACAGATGGTGGTGTAGATATTTCCATGTATATAGAGATGGCGGTCTAGATATTTCCATGTTTACAGAGATAGTGGTGTAGTTATTTCCAAGTTTATAGAGACAGCGTTGTAGATATTTCCATGTTTATACAGATAGCGGTGAAGATATTTCCATGTTTATACAGATAGCAGTGTAGATATTTCTATGTTTATAGAGATAGTGTTGTAGATAATTTCAATTTTATACAGAGAGCAGTGTAGATATTTCCAAGTTCATACAGATAGCGGTTTAGATATTTCCACGTTTATAGAGATGGCGGTGTAGATATTTTCATGTTTACACAGATGGCGGTGTAGATATTTCCATGTTTACACGGATAGCGGTGTAGACATTTCCATGTTTACACAGATAGCGGTGTGGATATTTCCATGTTTATGCAGATAGCAGTGTAGATATTTCCATGTTTATACAGATAGCGGTGCGGATATTTCCATGTTTATTCAGATAGTGGTGCGGATATTTCCATGTTTATACAGATAGTTGGGCAGATATTTCCATGTTTATACACATAGCGGTGTAGATATTTCCATCTTAATACGGATGGCGGTGTAGATATGTCCATGTTCGTACAGATGGCAGTGTAGATATTTCCATATTCATACGGATGGCGGTGTAGATATTTCGAAGTTTATAGAGATAGCGCTGTAGTTATTTCCATATTTATAGAGAAATTGGTGAAGATATTTCCATGTATATTCAGATAGCTGTGTAGATATTTCCATGTTCATGCAGATAGCGGTGTAGATATTTCCATGTTCATCCAGATGCCGGTGTACATATATCCATGTTCATACAGATGGTGGTGAAGATATTTCCATGTTCATACAGATGACGGTGTAGGTATTTCCATGTTCATACAAATGGCGGTGTAGATATTTCCATGTTCATAGAGATGATGGTGTAGATATCTCCAGGTTCATACAAATGGCGGTGTAGATATTTCCATGTTCATAGAGATGGCGGTGTAGATATTTCCATGTTTATACAGATAGCAGTGTGGTTATTTCCATGTTTATAGAGATACCAGTGTGGATATTTCCATTGATATACAGATAGCTGTGTAGATATTTGCATGTTCATACAGATAGCGGTGTAGATATTTCCATGTTCATACAGATGGCGGTGTAGATATTTCCATGTTCATACAGATGGCGGTGTAGATATTTCCATGTTCATACAGATAGCAGTGTAGATATTTCCATGTTCATACAGTTAGCGGTGTAGATATTTCCATGTTCATACAGATGGCGGTGTAGGTATTTACATGTTCATACAGATGGCGGTGTAGATATTTCCATGTTCATACAGATAGCGGTGTAGATATTTCCATGTTCATACCGATAGCGGTGTAGATATATCCATGTTCATACCAATAGCGGTGTAGACATTTCCATGTTTATACAGATAGCAGTGTAGTTTTTTCCATGTTTATAGAGATAGCGGTGTAGATATTTCCATGTTCATACAGGTAGCGGTGTAGATATTTCCATGTTCATACAGATAGCTGTGTAGATATTTCCATGTTCATACAGATAGCGGTGTAGATAATTCCATGTTCATACAGTTAGCGGTGTAGTTATTTCCATGTTCATACAGATGGAGGTGTAGATATTTACATGTTCGTACAGATGGCGGAGTAGATATTTCCATGTTCATACAGATAGCGGTGTAGATATTTCCATGTTCATACAGAGAGCGGTGTAGATAATTTCATGTTCATACAGTTAGCTGTGTAGATATTTCCATGTTCATACAGATGGCGGTGTAGATATTTACATGTTCATACCGATGGCGGTGTAGATATTTCCATGTTCATACAGATAGCGGTGTAGATATTTCCATGTTCATACAGATAGCGGTGTAGATATTTCCATGTTCATACAGATAGCGGTGCAGATATTTCCATGTTCATAGCAATAGCGGTGTAGACATTTCCATGTTCATACATTTAGCGGTGTAGATATTTCCATGTTCATACAGATAGCGGTGAAAATATTTCCATGTTCATACAGATGGCGGTGTAGATATTTCCATGTTCATACAGATGGCGGTGTAGATATTTCCATGTTTATAGGGATGGCGGTGTAGATATTTTCATGTTTACACAGATGGCGGTGTAGATATTTCCATGTTTACTCAGATAGCGGTGTAGACATTTCTATGTTTACACAGATAGCGGTGTGGATATTTCCATGTTTATGCAGATAACAGTGTAGTTATTTCCATGTTTATACAGATAGCAGTGCGGATATTTCCATGTTTATACAGATAGTTGGGCAAATATTTCCATGTTTATACAGATAGCGGTGTAGATATTTCCATCTTAATACAGATGGCGGTGTAGATATGTCCATGTTCGTACAGATGGCGGTGTAGAATTTCCATGTTCATACAGATGGCGGTGTAGATATTTCGAAGTTTATAGAGATAGCGCTGTAGTTATTTCCATATTTATAGAGAAATCGTTGTAGACATTTCCAAGTATATTAAGATAGCTGTGTAGATATTTTCATGTTCATGCAGATAGCGGTGTAGATATTTCCATGTTCATCCAGATGCCGGTGTACATATATCCATGTTCATACCGATGGCGGTGAAGATATTTCCATCTTCATACAGATGGCGGTTTAGATATTTCGAGGTTCATACAAATGGCGGTGTAGATATTTCCATGTTCATAGAGATGGCGGTGTAGATATTTCCAAGTTTATACAGATAGCAGTGTAGTTATTTCCATGTTTATAGAGATACCAGTCTGGATATTTCCATTGATATACAGATATCTGTGTAGATATTTGCATGTTCATACAGATAGCGGTGTAGATATTTCCATGTTCATACAGATAGCGGTGTAGATATTTCCATATTCATTCAGATAGCAGTGTAGATATTTCCATGTTCATACAGATAGCGGTGTAGATGTTTCCATGTTCATACAGATAGCGGTGTAGATATTTCCATGTTCATACAGTTAGCGGTGTAGATATTTCCATGTTCATACAGATGGTGGTGTAGATATTTACATGTTCATACAGATGGCGGTGTAGATATTTCCATGTTCATACAGATAGCGGTGTAGAGATTTCCATGTTCATACAGATAGTGGTGTAGATATTTCCATGTTGATACAGATAGCGGTGTAGATATTTCCATGTTCATACCAATAGCGTTGTAGACATTTCCATGTTCATACAGTTCGCGGTGTAAATATTTCCATGTTCATACAGATAGCGTTGTCGATATTTCCATGTTCATACAGATAGCGGTGTAGATATTTCCATGTTCATACAGATAGCGGTGTAGATATTTCCATGTTCATACAGATAGCGGTGTAGATAATTCCATGTTCATACAGTTAGCGGTGTAGATATTTCCATGTTCATACAGATGGCGGTGTAGATATTTACATGTTCATACTGATGGCGGTGTAGGTATTTCCATGTTCATACAGATAGCGGTGTAGATATTTCCATGTTCATACAGATAGTGGTGTAGATAATTCCATGTTCATACAGTTAGCTGTGTAGATATTTCCATGTTCATACAGATGGCGGTGTAGATATTTACATGTTCATACAGATGTCGGTGTTGATATTTCCATGTTAATACAGATAGCGGTGTAGATATTTCCATGTTCATACAGATAGCGGTGTAGATATTTCCATGTTCATACAGATGGCGGTGTAGATATTTCTATTTTCATACCAATAGCGGTGTAGACATTTCCATGTTCATACATTTAGCGGTGTAGATATTTCCATGTTCATACAGATGGTGGTGAAGATATTTCCATGTTCATACAGATGGCGGTGTAGATATTTCCATGTTTGTACGGATGGCTGTGTAGATATTTCCATGTTCATACAGCTGGCGGTGTAGATATTTCCATGTTTATACAGATAGCAGTGTAGTTATTTCCATGTTAATAGAGAAAGCTGTGTGGATATTTCCATTGATATACAGATAGCTGTGTAGATATTTGCATGTTAATACAGATAGCGGTGTAGATATTTCCATGTTCGTACAGATAGCGGTGTAGATATTTCCATGTTCATACAGATAGCGGTGTAGATATTTCGATGTTCGTACAGATAACGGTGTAGATATTTCCATGTTCATACAGACAGCGGTGTAGATATTTCCATGTTCATACAGTTAGCGGTGTAGATACTTCCATGATCATACAGATGGCGGCGTAGATATTTACATGTTCATACAGATGGTGGTGTAGTTATTTCCATGTATATAGAGATGGCGGTCTAGATATTTCCATGTTTACAGAGATAGTGGTGTAGTTATTTCCAAGTTTATAGAGACAGCGTTGTAGATATTTCCATGTTTATACAGATAGCGGTGTAGATATTTCCATGTTTATACAGATAGCAGTGTAGATATTTCCAAGTTCATACAGATAGCGGTGTAGTTATTTCCACGTTTATAGAGATGGTGGTGTAGATATTTCCATGTTCATACAGAAGACGGTGTAGATATTTCCATGTTTATAGGGATGGCGGTGTAGATATTTTCATGTTTACACAGATGGCGGTGTAGATATTTCCATGTTTACACGGATAGCGGTGTAGACATTTCCATGTTTACACAGATAGCGGTGTGGATATTTCCATGTTTATGCAGATAGCAGTGTAGATATTTCCATGTTTATACAGATAGCGGTGCGGATATTTCCATGTTTATTCAGATAGCGGTGCGGATATTTCCATGTTTATACAGATAGTTGGGCAGATATTTCCATGTTTATACAGATAGCGGTGTAGATATTTCCATCTTAATACAGATGGCGGTGTAGATATGTCCATGTTTGTACAGATGGCGGTGTAGATATTTCCTTGTTCATACAGATGGCGGTGTAGATATTTCGAAGTTTATAGAGATTGCGTTGTAGTTATTTCCATAATTATAGAGAAATCTGTGTAGATATTTCCATGTATATTCAGATAGCTGTGTAGATATTTCCATGTTCATGCAGATAGCGGTGTAGATATTTCCATCTTCATCCAGATGCCGCTGTACATATATCCATGTTCATACAGATGGCGGTGAAGATATTTCCATGTTCATACAGATGGTGGTGTAGATATTTCCATGTTCATACAAATGGCGGTGTAGATATTTCCATGTTCATAGAGATGGTGGTGTAGATATTTCCATGTTCATACAAATGGTGGTGTAGATATTTCCATGTTCATACAGATAGCGGTGTAGATAATTCCATGTTCATACAGTTAGCGGTGTAGATATTTCCATGTTCATACAGATGGCGGTGTAGATATTTACATGTTCATACTGATGGCGGTGTAGGTATTTCCATGTTCTTACAGATAGCGGTGTAGATATTTCCATGTTCATACAGATATTGGTGTAGATAATTCCATGTTCATACAGTTAGCTGTGTAGATATTTCCATGTTCATACAGATGGCGGTGTAGATATTTACATGTTCATACAGATGTCGGTGTAGATATTTCCATGTTCATACAGATAGCGGTGTAGATATTTCCATGTTCATACAGATAGCGGTGTAGATATTTCCATGTTCATACAGATGGCGGTGTAGATATTTCTATTTTCATACCAATAGCGGTGTAGACATTTCCATGTTCATACATTTAGCGGTGTAGATATTTCCATGTTCATACAGATGGTGGTGAAGATATTTCCATGTTCATACAGATGGCGGTGTAGATATTTCCATGTTTGTACGGATGGCTGTGTAGATATTTCCATGTTCATACAGCTGGCGGTGTAGATATTTCCATGTTTATACAGATAGCAGTGTAGTTATTTCCATGTTAATAGAGATAGCTGTGTGGATATTTCCATTGATATACAGATAGCTGTGTAGATATTTGCATGTTAATACAGATAGCGGTTTAGATATTTCCATGTTCGTACAGATAGCGGTGTAGATATTTCCATGTTCATACAGATAGCGGTGTAGATATTTCCATGTTCGTACAGATAACAGTGTAGATATTTCCATGTTCATACAGACAGCGGTGTAGATATTTCCATGTTCATACAGATGGCGGTGTAGATATTTCCATGTTCGTACGGATGGCAGTGTAGATATTTCCATGTTCATACTGCTGGCGGTGTAGATATTTCCATGTTTATACAGATAGCAGTGTAGTTATTTCCATGTTAATAGAGATAGCTGTGTGGATATTTCCATTGATATACAGATAGCTGTGTAGATATTTGCATGTTAATACAGATAGCGGTTTAGATATTTCCATGTTCGTACAGATAGCGGTGTAGATATTTCCATGTTCATACAGATAGCGGTGTAGATATTTCCATGTTCGTACAGATAACGGTGTAGATATTTCCATGTTCATACAGACAGCGGTGTAGATATTTCCATGTTCATACTGTTAGCGGTGTAGATACTTCCATGTTCATACAGATGGCGGCGTAGATATTTACATGTTCATACAGATGGTGGTGTAGTTATTTCCATGTATATGGAGATGGCGGTCTAGATATTTCCATGTTTACAGAGATAGTGGTGTAGTTATTTCCAAGTTTATAGAGACAGCGTTGTAGATATTTCCATGTTTATACAGATAGCGGTGTAGATATTTCCATGTTTATACAGATAGCAGTGTAGATATTTCCAAGTTCATACAGATAGCGGTGTAGTTATTTCCACGTTTATAGAGATGGTGGTGTAGATATTTCCATGTTCATACAGAAGACGGTGTAGATATTTCCATGTTTATAGGGATGGCGGTGTAGATATTTTCATGTTTACACAGAAGGCGGTGTAGATATTTCCATGTTTACACGGATAGCGGTGTAGACATTTCCATGTTTACACAGATAGGGGTGTGGATATTTCCATGTTTATGCAGATAGCAGTGTAGATATTTCCATGTTTATACAGATAGCGGTGCGGATATTTCCATGTTTATTCAGATAGCGGTGCGGATATTTCCATGTTTATACAGATAGTTGGGCAGATATTTCCATGTTTATACAGATAGCGGTGTAGATATTTCCATCTTAATACAGATGGCGGTGTAGATATGTCCATGTTTGTACAGATGGCGGTGTAGATATTTCCATGTTCATACAGATGGCGGTGTAGATATTTCGAAGTTTATAGAGATTGCGTTGTAGTTATTTCCATAATTATACAGAAATCTGTGTAGATATTTCCATGTATATTCAGATAGCTGTGTAGATATTTCCATGTTCATGCAGATAGCGGTGTAGATATTTCCATCTTCATCCAGATGCCGCTGTACATATATCCATGTTCATACAGATGGCGGTGAAGATATTTCCATGTTCATACAGATGGTGGTGTAGATATTTCCATGTTCATACAAATGGCGGTGTAGATATTTCCATGTTCATAGAGATGGTGGTGTAGATATTTCCATGTTCATACAAATGGTGGTGTAGATATTTCCATGTTCATAGAGATGGCGGTGTAGATATTTCCATATTTATAGAGATAGCAGTGTAGTTATTTCCATGTTTATAGAGATAGCAGTGTTGATATTTCCATTGATATACAGATAGCTGTGTAGATATTTGCATGTTCATAGAGATAGCGGTGTAGATATTTCCATGTTCATGCAGATAGCGGTGTAGATATTTCCATGTTCATACAGATACCGGTGTAGATATTTCCATGTTCATACAGATAGCGGTGTAGATATTTCCATGCTCATACAGATAGCGGTGTAGATAATTCCATGTTCATACAGTTAGCGGTGTTGATATTTCCATGTTCATACAGATGGCGGTGTAGATATTTACATGTTCATACAGATGGCGGTGTAGATATTTCCAAGTTCATACAGATAGCGGTGTAGGTATTTCCATGTTCATACAGATGGCAGTGTAGATAATTCCATGTTCATACAGTTAGCTCTGTAGATATTTCCATGTTCATACAGATGGCGGTGTAGGTATTTGTATGTTCATACAGATGGCGGTGTAGATATTTCCATGTTCATACCGATAGCGGTGTAGATATTTCCATGTTCATACAGATAGCGGTGTATATATATCCATGTTCATACAGATAGCGGTGTAGATATTTCCATGTTCATACCAATAGCGGTGTAGACATTTCCATGTTAATACATTTAGCGGTGTAGTTATTTCCATGTTCATACAGATGGCGGTGAAGTTATTTCCATGTTTATACAGATGGCATTGTAGATATTTCCATGTTTGTATGGATGGCAGTGTAGATATTTCCATGTTCATACAGGAGGCGGTGTAGATATTTACATGTTTATACTGATAGCAGTGTAGTTATTTCCATGTTAATAGAGATAGCTGTGTGGATATTTCCATTGATATACAGATAGCTGTGTAGATATTTGCATGTTCATACAGATAGCGGTGTAGATATTTCCATGTTCGTACAGATAGCGGTGTAGATATTTCCATGTTCATACAGATAGCGGTGTAGATATTTCCATGTTCATACAGATAACGGTGTAGATATTTCCATGTTCATACAGACAGCGGTGGAGATATTTCCATGTTCATACAGTTAGCGGTGTACATACTTCCATGTTCATACAGATGGCGGCGTAGATATTTACATGTTCATACAGATGGTGGTGTAGATATTTCCATGTATATAGAGATGGCGGTCTAGATATTTCCATGTTTACAGAGATAGTGGTGTAGTTATTTCCAAGTTTATAGAGACAGCGTTGTAGATATTTCCATGTTTATACAGATAGCGGTGTAGATATTTCCATGTTTATACAGATAGCAGTGTAGATATTTCCAAGTTCATACAGATAGCGGTGTAGATATTTCCACGTTTATAGAGATGGTGGTGTAGATATTTCCATGTTCATACAGAAGACGGTGTAGATATTTCCATGTTTATAGGGATGGCGGTGTAGATATTTTCATGTTTACACAGATGGCGGTGTAGATATTTCCATGTTTACACGGATAGCGGTGTAGACATTTCCATGTTTACACAGATAGGGGTGTGGATATTTCAATTTTTATGCAGATAGCAGTGTAGATATTTCCATGTTTATACAGATAGCGGTGCGGATATTTCCATGTTTATTCAGATAGCGGTGCGGATATTTCCATGTTTATACAGATAGTTGGGCAGATATTTCCATGTTTATACAGATAGCGGTGTAGATATTTCCATCTTAATACAGATGGCGGTGTAGATATGTCCATGTTTGTACAGATGGCGGTGTAGATATTTCCATGTTCATACAGATGGCGGTGTAGATATTTCGAAGTTTATAGAGATTGCGTTGTAGTTATTTCCATAATTATAGAGAAATCTGTGTAGATATTTCCATGTATATTCAGATAGCTGTGTAGATATTTCCATGTTCATGCAGATAGCGGTGTAGATATTTCCATCTTCATCCAGATGCCGCTGTACATATATCCATGTTCATACAGATGGCAGTGAAGATATTTCCATGTTCATACAGATGGTGGTGTAGATATTTCCATGTTCATACAAATGGCAGTGTAGATATTTCCATGTTCATAGAGATGGTGGTGTAGATATTTCCATGTTCATACAAATGGTGGTGTAGATATTTCCATGTTCATAGAGATGGCGGTGTAGATATTTCCATATTTATAGAGATAGCAGTGTAGTTATTTCCATGTTTATAGAGATAGCAGTGTTGATATTTCCATTGATATACAGATAGCTGTGTAGATATTTGCATGTTCATAGAGATAGCGGTGTAGATATTTCCATGTTCATGCAGATAGCGGTGTAGATATTTCCATGTTCATACAGATACCGGTGTAGATATTTCCATGTTCATACAGATAGCGGTGTAGATATTTCCATGCTCATACAGATAGCGGTGTAGATAATTCCATGTTCATACAGTTAGCGGTGTTGATATTTCCATGTTCATACAGATGGCGGTGTAGATATTTACATGTTCATACAGATGGCGGTGTAGATATTTCCAAGTTCATACAGATAGCGGTGTAGGTATTTCCATGTTCATACAGATGGCGGTGTAGATAATTCCATGTTCATACAGTTAGCTCTGTAGATATTTCCATGTTCATACAGATGGCGGTGTAGGTATTTGTATGTTCATACAGATGGCGGTGTAGATATTTCCATGTTCATACCGATAGCGGTGTAGATATTTCCATGTTCATACAGATAGCGGTGTATATATATCCATGTTCATACAGATAGCGGTGTAGATATTTCCATGTTCATACCAATAGCGGTGTAGACATTTCCATGTTAATACATTTAGCGGTGTAGATATTTCCATGTTCATACAGATGGCGGTGAAGTTATTTCCATGTTTATACAGATGGCGTTATAGATATGTCCATGATTGTACAGATGGCGGTGTAGATATTTCCATGTTCATACAGATGGCGGTGTAGATATTTCGAAGTTTATAGAGATAGCGCTGTAGTTATTTCCATATTTATAGAGAAATCTGTGTAGATATTTCCGTGTATATTCAGATAGCTGTGTAGATATTTCCATGTTCATGCAGATAGCGGTGTAGATATTTCCATGTTCATCCAGATGCCGGTGCACATATATCCATGTTCATACAGATGGCGGTGAAGATATTTCCATGTTCATACAGATGGCGGTGTAGATATTTCCATGTTCATACAAATGGCTGTTTAGATATTTACATGTTCATAGTGATGGTGGTGTAGATATTTCCATGTTCATACAAATGGCGGTGTAGATATTTCCATGTTCATAGAGATTGCGGTGTATATATTTCCATGTGTATACAGATAGCAGTATAGTTATTTCCATGTTTATAGAGATAGCAGTGTAGATATTTCCATTGATATACAGATAGCTGTGTAGATATTTTCATTTTCACACAGATAGCAGTCTAGATATTTCCATCCTCATACAGATAGCGGTGTAGATATTTCCAACTTCATACAGATAGCGGTGTAGATATTTCCATGTTCATACAGATAGCGGTGTAAATATTTCCATGTTTATACAGATAGCGGTGTAGATATTTCCATGTTCATACAGTTAGCGGTGTAGATATTTCCATGTTCATACAGATGGCGGTGTAGATATTTACATGTTCATACAGATGGCGGTGTAGATATTTCCATGTTCATACAGATGGCGGTGTAGATATTTCCATGTTCATACAGATAGCGGTGTAGATATTTCAATGTTCATTCAGATAGCGGTGTAGATATTTCCATGTTCATACCGATAGCGGTGTAGATATTTCCATGTTCATACAGTTAGCGGTGTAGATATTTCCATGTTCATACAGATGGCGGTGTAGATATTTACATGTTCATACAAATGGCTTTGTAGATATTTCCCTGTTCATACAAATAGCGGTGTAGATATTTCCCTGTTCATGGAGATGGCGGTGTAGATATTTCCATTTTCATACAGATAGCGGTGTAGATATTTCCAAGTTCATATAGTTAGCGGTGTAGATATTTCCATGTTCATACAGATGGCGGTGTAGATATTTACATGTTCATACAGATGGCTGTGTAGATATTTCCATGTTCGTACGGATGGCAGTGTAGATATTTCCATGTTCATACAGGTGGCGGTGTAGATATTTCCATGTTTATACAGATAGCGGTGAAGATATTTCCATGTTTATAGAGATAGTGGTGTAGATAATTTCAATATTTTACAGAGAGCAGTGTAGATATTTCCAAGTTCATAAAGATAGCGGTGTAGTTATTTCCACGTTTATAGAGATAGCGGTGTAGATATTTCCATGTTCATACAGATGGCGGTGTAGATATTTCCATGTTTATGTGGATGGCGGTGTAGATATTTTCATGTTTAAACAGATGGCGGTGTAGATATTTCCATGTTTACAGAGATAGCGGTGTAGACATTTCCATGTTTACACAGATAGCGGTGTGGATATTTCCATGTTTTTGCAGATAGAAGTGTAGATATTTCCATGTTTATACAGATAGCGGTGCGGATATTTCCATGTTTATACAGATAGTTGGGCAGATATTTCCATGTTTATACAGATAGCGGTGTACATATTTCCATCTTAATACAGATGGCGGTGTAGATATGTCCATGTTTGTACAGATGGCTGTGTAGATATTTCCATGTTCATACAGATGGCGGTGTAGATATTTCGAAGTTTATAGAGATAGCCCAGTAGTTATTTCCATATTTACAGAGAAATCTGTGTAGATATATCCATGTATATTCAGATAGCTGTGTAGATATTTCCATGTTCATGCAGATAGCGGTGTAGATATTTCCATGTTCATACAGATACCGGTGTAGATATTTCCATGTTCATACAGATAGCGGTGTAGTTATTTCCACGTTTATAGAGATGGTGGTGTAGATATTTCCATGTTCATACAGAAGACGGTGTAGATATTTCCATGTTTATAGGGATGGCGGTGTAGATATTTTCATGTTTACACAGATGGCGGTGTAGATATTTCCATGTTTACACGGATAGCGGTGTAGACATTTCCATGTTTACACAGATAGGGGTGTGGATATTTCAATTTTTATGCAGATAGCAGTGTAGATATTTCCATGTTTATACAGATAGCGGTGCGGATATTTCCATGTTTATTCAGATAGCGGTGCGGATATTTCCATGTTTATACAGATAGTTGGGCAGATATTTCCATGTTTATACAGATAGCGGTGTAGATATTTCCATCTTAATACAGATGGCGGTGTAGATATGTCCATGTTTGTACAGATGGCGGTGTAGATATTTCCATGTTCATACAGATGGCGGTGTAGATATTTCGAAGTTTATAGAGATTGCGTTGTAGTTATTTCCATAATTATAGAGAAATCTGTGTAGATATTTCCATGTATATTCAGATAGCTGTGTAGATATTTCCATGTTCATGCAGATAGCGTTGTAGATATTTCCATCTTCATCCAGATGCCGCTGTACATATATCCATGTTCATACAGATGGCGGTGAAGATATTTCCATGTTCATACAGATGGTGGTGTAGATATTTCCATGTTCATACAAATGGCGTTGTAGATATTTCCATGTTCATAGAGATGGTGGTGTAGATATTTCCATGTTCATACAAATGGTGGTGTAGATATTTCCATGTTCATAGAGATGGCGGTGTAGATATTTCCATATTTATAGAGATAGCAGTGTAGTTATTTCCATGTTTATAGAGATAGCAGTGTTGATATTTCCATTGATATACAGATAGCTGTGTAGATATTTGCATGCTCATTCTGATAGCGGTATAGATATTTCCATGTTCGTACAGATAGCGGTGTAAATATTTCCATGTTCATACAGATAGCGGTGTAGATATTTCCATGTCAATACAGATAACGGTGTAGATATTTCCATGTTCATACAGATAGCGGTGTAGATATTTCCATGTTCATACAGTTAGCGGTGTAGATATTTCCATGTTCATACAGATGGCGGTGTAGATATTTACATGTTCATACAGATGGCGGTGTAGATATTTCCATGTTCGTACAGATAGCGGTGTAGATATTTCCATGTTCATAGAGATGGCGGTATAGTTATTTCCAAGTTTATGCACATAGCGGTATAGATATTTCCATGTTTATACAGATGGTGGTGTAGATATTTCCATGTTTATAGAGATGGCGGTCTAGATATTTCCATGTTTATAGAGATAGTGGTGTAGTAATTTCCAAGTTTATAGAGACAGCATTGTAGTTATTTCCATGTTTATACAGATATCGGTTAAGATATTTCCATGTTTATACCGATAGCGGTGTAGATATTTCCATGTTTATACAGATAGCAGTGTAGATATTTCCATGTTTATAGAAATAGTGGTGTAGATAATTTCAATTTTATACAGATAGCAGTGTAGATATTTCCAAGTTCATACAGATAGTGGTGTAGATATTTCCACGTTTATAGAGATGGCGGTGTAGATATTTCCATGTTCATAGAGATGGCGGTGTAGATATTTCCATGTTTTTAGAGATGGCGGTGTAGATATTTTCATGTTTACACAGATGGCGGTTTAGATATTTCCATGTTTACCCAGATAGCGGTGTAGACATTTCCATGTTTACACAGATAGCGGTGAGGATATTTCCATGTTTATGCAGACAGCGGTGTAGATATTTCCATGTTTATACAGATAGCGGTGCGGATATTTCCATGTTTATACAGATAGCAATGTAGATATTTCCATGTTTATAGAGATAGCAGTGTAGATATTTCCATTGATATACAGATAGCTGTGTAGATATTTGCATGTTCGTACAGATAGCGGTGTAGATATTTCCATGTTCATACAGATAGCGGTGTAGATATTTCCATGTTCACGCAGTTAGCGGTGTAGATATTTCCATGTTCATACAGATGGCGGTGTAGATATTTACATGTTCACACAGATGGCGGTGTAGATATTTCCATGTTCGTACAGATAGCGGTGTAGATATTTCCATGTTCATACAGATAGCGGTGTAGATATTTCCACGTTCATACAGATAACAGTGTAGATATTTCCATGTTGATACTGATAGCAGTGTAGATATTTCCATGTTCATACAGTTAGCTGTGTAGATATTTCCATGTTCATACAGATGGCGGTGTAGATATTTCCATGTTCATAGAGATGGCGGAGTAGGTATTTCCATGTTCGTACAGATGGCGGTGTAGATGTTTCCATGTTCATAGAGATTGCGGAGTAGTTATTTCCATGTTTATGCAGATAGCAGCATAGATATTTCCATGTTTATACAGATGGTGGTGTAGATATTTCCATGTTTATAGAGATGGCAGTCTAGATATCTCCATGTTTATAGAGATAGTGGTGTAGTTATTTCCAAGTTTATAGAGACAGCATTGTAGATATTTCCATGTATATACAGATAGCGGTGAAGATATTTCCATGTTTATACAGATAGCGGTGTAGATATTTACATGTTTATACAGATAGCAGTGTAGATATTTCCATGTTTATAGAGATAGTGGTGTAGATAATTTCAATTTTATACAGATAGCAGTGTAGATATTTCCAAGTTCATACAGATAGCGGTGTAGATATTTCCGCGTTTATAGAGATGGCGGTGTAGATATTTCCATGTTCATACAGATGGCGGTGTAGATATTTCCATGTTTACACAGATGGCGGGGGAGATATTTCCATGTTTACACAGATAGCGGTGCAGACATTTCCATGTTTACACAGATAGCGGTGTGGATATTTCCATGTTTTTGCAGATAGCGGTGTAGATATTTCCATCTTAATACAAATGTCGGTGTAGATATGCCCATGTTCGTACAGATGGCGGTGTAGATATTTCCATGTTCATACAGATGGCGGTGTAGATATTTCGAAGTTTATAGAGATAGCGCTGTAGTTATTTCCATATTTATAGAGAAATCTCTGTAGATATTTCCATGTTTATGCCGATAGCTGTGTAGATATTTCCATGTTCATGCAGATAGCGGTGTGGATATTTCCATGTTCATCCAGATGCCGGTGTAGATATATCCATGTTCATACAGATGGTGGTGAAGATATTTCCATGTTGATACAGATGGCGGTGTAGATATTTCCATGTTCATACACATGGCGGTGTAGATATTTCCATGTTCATAGAGATGGCGGTGTAGATATTTCCATGTTCATACAAATGGCGGTGTAGATATTTCCATGTTCATAGAGATGGCGGTGTAGATATTTCGTTGTTTGTACAGATAGCAGTGTAGTTATTTCCATGTTTATAGAGATAGTAGTGTAGATATTTCCATTGATATACAGATAGCTGTGTAGATATATGCATGTTCATACAGATAGCGGTGTAGATATTTCCATGCTCATACAGATAGCGGTGTAGATATTTCCATGTTCATACAGATAGCGGTGCAGATATTCCATGTTCATACAGATAGCAGTGTAGATATTTCGATGTACATACAGATAGCGGTGTAGATATTTTCATGTTCATACAGTTAGAGGTTTAGATATTTCCATGTTCATACAAATGGCGGTGTAGATATTTACATGTTCATACAGATGGCGGTGTAGATATTTCCATGTTCGCACGGATGGCAGTGTAGATATTTCCATGTTCATACAGGTGGCGGTTTAGATATTTCCATGTTTACACAGAGAGCAGTGTAGTTATTTCCATGTTTATAGATTTAGCAGTGTAGCTATTTCCATTGATATACAGATAGCTGTGTAGATATTTGCATGTTCATACAGATGGCGGTGTAGATATTTCGAAGTTTATAGAGATAGCGCTGTAGTTATTTCCATATTTATAGAGAAATCTGTGTAGATATTTCCATGTATATGCAGATAGCTGTGTAGATATTTCCATGTTCATGCAGATAGCGATGTAGGTATTTCCATGTTCATCCAGATGCCGGTGTAGATATATCCATGTTCATAGAGATGGCGGTGAAGATATTTCCATGTTGATACAGATGGCGGTGTAGATATTTCCATGTTCATACACATGGCGGTGTAGATATTTCCATGTTCATAGAGATGGCGGTGTAGATATTTCCATGTTCATACAAATGGCGGTGTAGATATTTCCGTGTTCATAGAGATGGCAGTGTAGATATTTCCATGTTTATACACATAGCAGTGTAGTTATTTCCATGTTTATAGAGATAGCAGTGTAGATATTTCCACTGATATACAGATAGCTGTGTAGATATTTGCGTGTTCATACAGATAGAGGTGTAGATATTTCCATGTTCATACTGATGGCGGTGTAGATATTTCCATGTTCATACAGATGGCGGTGTAGATATTTACATGTTCATACAGATGGCGGTGTAGATATTTCCATGTTCATGCGGATGGCAGTGTAGATATTTCCATGTTCATACAGGTGGCGGTGTAGATATTCCCATGTTTTTACAGATAGCTGTGTAGTTATTTCCATGTTTATAGAGATAGCAGTGTATATATTTCCAATGATATACAGATAGCTGTGTAGATATTTGCATGTTCATACAGATAGCGGTGTAGATATTTCCATGTTCATACAGATAGCGGTGTAAATATTTCCATGTTCATACACATAGCGGTGTAGATATTTCCATGTTAATACAGATAGCGGTGTAGATATTTCCATGTTCACACAGATAGCGGTGTAGATATTTCCATGTTCATACATTTAGTGGTGTAGATATTTCCATGTTTTGCAGATAGCGGTGTAGATATTTCCATGTTCATCCAGATGTCGGTGTAGATATATCCATGTTAATACAGATGGCGGTGAAGATATTTCCAAGTTCATACAGATGGCGGTGTAGATATTTCCATGTTCATACAAATGGCGGTGTAGATATTTCCATGTTCATACAGATGGCGGTGTAGTTATTTCCGTGTTCATACAAATGGCAGTGTAGATATTTCCATGTTCATAGAGATGGCGGTGTACATATTTCCATGTTTATGCAGATAGCGGTATAGGTATTTCCATGTTTATACAGATGGTGGTGTAGATATTTCCATGTTTATAGAGATGGCGGTCTAGATATTTCCATGTTTATAGAGATAGTGGTGAAGTTATTTCCAAGTTTATAGAGACAACGTTGTAGATATTTCCATGTTTATAAAGATAGCGGTGAAGATATTTGCATGTTTATACAGACAGTAGTGTAGATATTTCCATGTTTATAGAGATAGTGGTGTAGATAATTTCAATTTTATACAGATAGCAGTGTAGATATTTCCAAGTTCATACAGATAGCGGTGTAGATATTTCCACCTTTATAGCCATGGCGGTGTAGATATTTCCATGTTCATACAGATGGCGGTGTAGATATTTCCATGTTCATACAGGTGGCAGTGTTGATATTTCCATGTTTATACAGATAAAAGTGTGGTTATTTCCATGTTTATTGAGATAGCAATGTAGATATTTCCATTGGTATACATATAGCTGTGTAGATATTTGCATGCTCATTCTGATAGCGGTATAGATATTTCCATGTTCGTACAGATAGCGGTGTAAATATTTCCATGTTCATACAGATAGCGGTGTAGATATTTCCATGTCAATACAGATAACGGTGTAGATATTTCCATGTTCACACAGATAGCGGTGTAGATATTTCCATGTTCATACAGTTAGCGGTGTAGATATTTCCATGTTCATACAGATGGCGGTGTAGATATTTACATGTTCATACAGATGGCGGTGTAGATATTTCCATGTTCGTACAGATAGCGGTGTAGATATTTCCATGTTCATAGAGATGGCGGTATAGTTATTTCCAAGTTTATGCACATAGCGGTATAGATATTTCCATGTTTATACAGATGGTGGTGTAGATATTTCCATGTTTATAGAGATGGCGGTCTAGATATTTCCATGTTTATAGAGATAGTGGTGTAGTAATTTCCAAGTTTATAGAGACAGCATTGTAGTTATTTCCATGTTTATACAGATATCGGTTAAGATATTTCCATGTTTATACCGATAGCGGTGTAGATATTTCCATGTTTATACAGATAGCAGTGTAGATATTTCCATGTTTATAGAAATAGTGGTGTAGATAATTTCAATTTTATACAGATAGCAGTGTAGATATTTCCAAGTTCATACAGATAGTGGTGTAGATATTTCCACGTTTATAGAGATGGCGGTGTAGATATTTCCATGTTCATAGAGATGGCGGTGTAGATATTTCCATGTTTTTAGAGATGGCGGTGTAGATATTTTCATGTTTACACAGATGGCGGTTTAGATATTTCCATGTTTACCCAGATAGCGGTGTAGACATTTCCATGTTTACACAGATAGCGGTGAGGATATTTCCATGTTTATGCAGATAGCGGTGTAGATATTTCCATGTTTATACAGATAGCGGTGCGGATATTTCCATGTTTATACAGATAGCAATGTAGATATTTCCATGTTTATAGAGATTGCGGTGTAGATATTTCCATTGATATACAGATAGCTGTGTAGATATTTGCATGTTCGTACAGATAGCGGTGTAGATATTTCCATGTTCATACAGATAGCGGTGTAGATATTTCCATGTTCACGCAGTTAGCGGTGTAGATATTTCCATGTTCATACAGATGGCGGTGTAGATATTTACATGTTCACACAGATGGCGGTGTAGATATTTCCATGTTCGTACAGATAGCGGTGTAGATATTTCCATGTTCATACAGATAGCGGTGTAGATATTTCCACGTTCATACAGATAACAGTGTAGATATTTCCATGTTGATACTGATAGCAGTGTAGATATTTCCATGTTCATACAGTTAGCTGTGTAGATATTTCCATGTTCATACAGATGGCGGTGTAGATATTTCCATGTTCATAGAGATGGCAGAGTAGGTATTTCCATGTTCGTACAGATGGCAGTGTAGATGTTTCCATGTTCATAGAGATGGCGGAGTAGTTATTTCCATGTTTATGCAGATAGCAGCATAGATATTTCCATGTTTATACAGATGGTGGTGTAGATATTTCCATGTTTATAGAGATGGCAGTCTAGATATCTCCATGTTTATAGAGATAGTGGTGTAGTTATTTCCAAGTTTATAGAGACAGCATTGTAGATATTTCCATGTATATACAGATAGCGGTGAAGATATTTCCATGTTTATACAGATAGCGGTGTAGATATTTCAATGTTTATACAGATAGCAGTGTAGATATTTCCATGTTTATAGAGATAGTGGTGTAGATAATTTCAATTTTATACAGATAGCAGTGTAGATATTTCCAAGTTCATACAGATAGCGGTGTAGATATTTCCGCGTTTATAGAGATGGCGGTGTAGATATTTCCATGTTCATACAGATGGCGGTGTAGATATTTCCATGTTTACACAGATGGCGGGGGAGATATTTCCATGTTTACACAGATAGCGGTGCAGACATTTCCATGATTACACAGATAGCGGTGTGGATATTTCCATGTTTATGCAGATAGCGGTGTGGATATTTCCATGTTTATACAGATAGCGGTGCGGATATTTCCATGTTTATACAGATAGTTGGGCAGATATTTCCATGTTTATACAGATAGCGGTGTAGATATTTCCATCTTAATACAGATGGCGGTGTAGATATGTCCATGTTCGTACTGATGGTGGTGTAGATATTTCCATGTTCATACAGATGGCTGTGTAGATATTTGGAAGTTTATAGAGATAGCGCTGTAGTTATTTCCATATTTTTAGGGAAATCTCCGTAGATATTTCCATGTATATGCAGATAGCTGTGTAGATATTTCCATGATCATGCAGATAGCGGTGTAGATATTTCCATGTACATCCAGATGCCGGTGTAGATATATCCATGTTCATACAGATGGCGGTGAAGATATTTCCAGTTTCATACAGATGGCGGTGTAGATATTTCCATGTTCATACACATGGCGGTGTAGATATTTCCATGTTCGTAGAGATGTCTGTGTAGATATTTCCATGTTCATACAAATGGTGGTGTAGATATTTCCATGTTCATATAGATGGCGGTGTAGTTATTTCCATGTTTGTACAGATAGCAGTGTAGTTATTTCCATGTTCATAGAGATAGCAGTGTAGATATTTCCAATGATATACAGATAGCTGTGTAGATATTTGCATGTTCATACAGATAGCGGTGTAGATATTTCCATGCTCATACAGATAGCGGTGTAGATATTTCCAGGGTCATACAGATAGTGGTGCAGATATTTCCATGTTCATACAGATATCGGTGTAGATATTTCCATGTTCACACAGATAGCGGTGTAGATATTTCCATGTTCATACAGATGGCGGTGTAGATATTTCCATGTTCATACAGATGGCGGTGTAGATATTTACATGTTCATACAGATTGCAGTGTAGATATTTCCATGTACATACAGGTGGCGGTGTAGATATTTCCATGTTTATACAGAAAACAGTGTAGTTATTTCCATGTTTATAGAGATAGCAGTGTAGATATTTCCACTTATATACAGAGAGCTGTGTAGATATTTGCAAGTTCATGCAGATAGCGGTGTAGATATTTCCATGTTCGTACAGAAAGCGGTGTAGATATTTCCATGTTCATACAGATAGCAGTGTAGATATTTCCATGTTCATAGGGATAACGGTGTAGATATTTCCATGTTCATACAGATAGCCTTGTAGATATTTCCATGTTCATACAGTTAGCGGTGTAGATATTTCCATGTTCATACAGATGGCGGTGTAGATATTTACATGTTCATACAGATGGCGGTGTAGATATTTCCATGTTCATACAGATAACGGTGTAGATATTTCCATGTGCATACAGATAGCGGTGTAGATATTTCCATGTTCACACAGATAGCGGTGTAGATATTTCCATGTTCATACAGTTAGCGGTGTAGATATTTCCATGTTCATGCAGATAGCGGTGTAGATATTTCCATGTCCAACCATATGCCGGTGTACATATATCCATGTTCATACAGATGGTGGTGAAGATATTTCCATGTTCATACAGATGGTGGTGTAGATATTTCCATGTTCATACAGATGGCGGCATAGATATTTCCACGTTCGTACAGATGTCGGTGTAGATATTTCCATGTTCATAGAGATGGCGGTGTAGATACTTCCATGTTTATGCCGATAACGGTATAGATATTTCCATGTTTATACAGATGGTGGTGTAGATATTTCCATGTTTATAGAGATGGCGGTCTAGATATTTCCATGTTTACAGAGATAGTGGTGTAGTTATTTCCAAGTTTATAGAGACAGCGTTGTAGATATTTCCATGTTTATACAGATAGCGGTAAAGATATTTCCATGTTTATACAGATAGCGGTGTAGATATTTCCAAGTTTATACAGATAGCAGTGTAGATATTTCCATGTTTATAGAGATAGTGGTGTAGATAATTTCAATTTCATACAGAGAGCAGTGTAGATATTTCCAAGTTCATACAGATAGCGGTGTAGATATTTCCCCGTTTATAGAGATGGCTGTGTAGATATTTCCATGTTCATACAGAGGCCGGTGTAGGTATTTCCATGTTTATAGGGATGGCGGTGTAGATATTTTCATGTTTACACAGATGGCGGCGTAGATATTTCCATGTTTACGCAGATAGCGGTGTAGACATTTCCATGTTTACACAGATAGCGGTGTGGATATTTCCATGTTTATGCAGATAGCAGTGTAGATATTTCCATGTTTATACAGATAGCGGTGCGGATATTTCCATGTTTATTCAGATAGCGGTGCGGATATTTCCATGTTTATACAGATAGTTGGGCAGATATTTCCATGTTTATGCAGATAGCGGTGTAGATATTTCCATCTTAATACAGATGGCGGTGTAGATATGTCCATGTTCATACAGATGGCGGTGTAGATATTTCCATGTTCATACAGATGGCGGTGTAGATATTTCGAAGTTTATAGACATAGCGCTGTAGTTATTTCCATATTTATGGAGAAATCTGTGTAGATATTTCCATGTATATTCAGATAGCTGTGTAGATATTTCCATGTTCATGCAGATAGCAGTGTAGATATTTCCATGTTCATCCAGATGCTAGTGTACATATATCCATGTTCATACAGATGGCGGTGAAGATATTTCCATGTTCATACAGATGGTGGTGAATATATTTCCATGTTCATACAGATGGTGGTGTAGATCTTTCCATGTTCATACAAATGGCGGTGTAGATAGTTCCATGTTCATAGAGACGGCGGTGTAGATATTTCCATGTTCATACAAATGGCGGTGTAGATATTTCCATGTTCATAGAGATGGCGGGATAGATATTTCCATATTTATAGAGATAGCAGTGTAGATATTTCCATGTTTATAGAGATAGCAGTGTAGATATTTCCATTGATATACAGATAGCTTTTTAGATATTTGCATGTTCATAGAGATAGCGGTGTAGATATTTCCATGTTCATAAAGATAGCGGTGAAGATATTTCCATGTTCATACAGATAGCAGTGTAGATATTTCCATCTTCATACAGATAGCGGTGTAGATATTTCCTTGTTCATACAGTTAGCGGTATAGATATTTCCATGTTCATACAGATGGCGGTGTAGATATTTACATGTTCATATAGATGGCGGTGTAGATATTTCCATGTTCATACAGATAGCGGTGTAGATATTTCCATGTTCATACAGATAGCGGTGTAGATATTTCCATGTTCATACAGATAGCGCCATAGATATTTCCATGTTCATACCAATAGCGGTGTAGACATTTCCATGTTCATACATTTAGCGGTGTAGATATTTCCATGTTCATACAGAAGGCGGTGAAGATATTCATATGTTCATACAGATGGCGGTGTAGATATTTCCATGTTCGTACGGATGGCAGTGTAGATATTTCCATGTTCATACAGGTGGCGGTGTAGATATTTCCATGTTTATACAGATAGCAGTGTAGTTATTTCCATGTTAATAGAGATAGTTGTGTAGATATTTCCATTGATATACAGATAGCTGTGTAGATATTTGCATGTTCATACAGATAGCGGTGTAGATATTTCCATGTTCGTACAGATAGCGTTGTAGATATTTCCATGTTCATTCAGATAGCGGTGTAGATATTTCCATGTTTATAGAGATAGTGGTGTAGATAATTTCAATTTTATACAGAGAGCAGTGTAGATATTTCCAAGTTCACACAGATAGCGGTGTAGATATTTCCATGTTTATAGGGATGGCGGTGTAGATATTTTCATGTTTACACAGATGGCAGTGTAGATATTTCCATGTTTACACAGATAGCGGTGTGGATATTTCCATGTTTATGCAGATAGCAGTGTAGATATTTCCATGTTTATACAGATAGCGGTGCGGATATTTCCATGTTTATACAGATAGTTGAACAGATATTTCCATGTTTATACCGATAGCGGTGTAGATATTTCCATCTTAATACAGATGGCGGTGTAGATGTGTCCATGTTTGTACAGATGGCGGTGTAGATATTTCCATGTTCATACAGATGGTGATGTAGATATTTCGAAGTTTATAGAGATAGCGCTGTAGTTATTTCCATATTTATAGAGAAATCTCTGTAGATATTTCCAAGTATATTCAGATAGCTGTGTAGATATTTCCATGTTCATGCAGATAACGGTGTAGATATTTCCATGTTCATCCAGATGCCGGTGTACATATATCCATGTTCATACAGATTGCGATGAAGATATTTCCATGTTCATACAGATGGCGGTGTAGGTATTTCCATGTTCATACAAATGGCGGTGTAGTTACTTCCATGTTCATAGAGATGGCGGTGTAGATATTTCCTGGTTCATACAAATGGCGGTGTAGATATTTCCATGTTTATACAGATGGTGGTGTAGTTATTTCCAAGTTTATACAGACAGCGTTGTAGATGTTTCCGTGTTTATACAGATAGCGGTGAAGTTACTTCCATGTTTATACAGATAGCGGTGTAGATATTTCCATTTTTATACAGATAACAGTGTAGATATTTCCATGTATATAGTGATAGTGGTGTAGATAATTTCAATTTTATACAGATAGCAGTGTAGATATTTCCATGTTCATACAGATGGCGGTGTAGATATTTCCACGTTTATAGAGATGGCATTGTTGATATTTCCATGTTCATACAGATGGCGGTGTAGATATTTCCATGTTTATAGAGATGGCAGTGTAGATATTTTCATGTTTACACAGATAGAGGTATAGATATTTCCATGTTTATACAGATGGTGGTGTAGATATTTCCATGTATATAGAGATGGCGGTCTAGATATTTCCATGTTTACAGAGATAGTGGTGTAGTTATTTCCAAGTTTATAGAGACAGCGTTGTAGATATTTCCATGTTTATACAGATAGCGGTGAAGATATTTCCATGTTTATACAGATAGCAGTGTAGATATTTCTATGTTTATAGAGATAGTGTTGTAGATAATTTCAATTTTATACAGAGAGCAGTGTAGATATTTCCAAGTTCATACAGATAGCGGTTTAGATATTTCCACGTTTATAGAGATGGCGGTGTAGATATTTTCATGTTTACACAGATGGCGGTGTAGATATTTCCATGTTTACACGGATAGCGGTGTAGACATTTCCATGTTTACACAGATAGCGGTGTGGATATTTCCATGTTTATGCAGATAGCAGTGTAGATATTTCCATGTTTATACAGATAGCGGTGCGGATATTTCCATGTTTATTCAGATAGTGGTGCGGATATTTCCATGTTTATACAGATAGTTGGGCAGATATTTCCATGTTTATACACATAGCGGTGTAGATATTTCCATCTTAATACGGATGGCGGTGTAGATATGTCCATGTTCGTACAGATGGCAGTGTAGATATTTCCATATTCATACGGATGGCGGTGTAGATATTTCGAAGTTTATAGAGATAGCGCTGTAGTTATTTCCATATTTATAGAGAAATTGGTGAAGATATTTCCATGTATATTCAGATAGCTGTGTAGATATTTCCATGTTCATGCAGATAGCGGTGTAGATATTTCCATGTTCATCCAGATGCCGGTGTACATATATCCATGTTCATACAGATGGTGGTGAAGATATTTCCATGTTCATACAGATGACGGTGTAGGTATTTCCATGTTCATACAAATGGCGGTGTAGATATTTCCATGTTCATAGAGATGATGGTGTAGATATCTCCAGGTTCATACAAATGGCGGTGTAGATATTTCCATGTTCATAGAGATGGCGGTGTAGATATTTCCATGTTTATACAGATAGCAGTGTGGTTATTTCCATGTTTATAGAGATACCAGTGTGGATATTTCCATTGATATACAGATAGCTGTGTAGATATTTGCATGTTCATACAGATAGCGGTGTAGATATTTCCATGTTCATACAGATGGCGGTGTAGATATTTCCATGTTCATACAGATGGCGGTGTAGATATTTCCATGTTCATACAGATAGCAGTGTAGATATTTCCATGTTCATACAGTTAGCGGTGTAGATATTTCCATGTTCATACAGATGGCGGTGTAGGTATTTACATGTTCATACAGATGGCGGTGTAGATATTTCCATGTTCATACAGATAGCGGTGTAGATATTTCCATGTTCATACCGATAGCGGTGTAGATATTTCCATGTTCATACCAATAGCGGTGTAGACATTTCCATGTTTATACAGATAGCAGTGTAGTTTTTTCCATGTTTATAGAGATAGCGGTGTAGATATTTCCATGTTCATACAGGTAGCGGTGTAGATATTTCCATGTTCATACAGATAGCTGTGTAGATATTTCCATGTTCATACAGATAGCGGTGTAGATAATTCCATGTTCATACAGTTAGCGGTGTAGTTATTTCCATGTTCATACAGATGGAGGTGTAGATATTTACATGTTCGTACAGATGGCGGAGTAGATATTTCCATGTTCATACAGATAGCGGTGTAGATATTTCCATGTTCATACAGAGAGCGGTGTAGATAATTTCATATTCATACAGTTAGCTGTGTAGATATTTCCATGTTCATACAGATGGCGGTGTAGATATTTACATGTTCATACCGATGGCGGTGTAGATATTTCCATGTTCATACAGATAGCGGTGTAGATATTTCCATGTTCATACAGATAGCGGTGTAGATATTTCCATGTTCATACAGATAGCGGTGCAGATATTTCCATGTTCATAGCAATAGCGGTGTAGACATTTCCATGTTCATACATTTAGCGGTGTAGATATTTCCATGTTCATACAGATAGCGGTGAAAATATTTCCATGTTCATACAGATGGCGGTGTAGATATTTCCATGTTCATACAGATGGCGGTGTAGATATTTCCATGTTTATAGGGATGGCGGTGTAGATATTTTCATGTTTACACAGATGGCGGTGTAGATATTTCCATGTTTACTCAGATAGCGGTGTAGACATTTCTATGTTTACACAGATAGCGGTGTGGATATTTCCATGTTTATGCAGATAACAGTGTAGTTATTTCCATGTTTATACAGATAGCA
The DNA here is from genome assembly GCF_029281585.2 of Gorilla gorilla gorilla. NCBI lineage: Eukaryota > Metazoa > Chordata > Mammalia > Primates > Hominidae > Gorilla > Gorilla gorilla. The sequence goes on from NC_073232.2 coordinate 149,345,898, forward strand.
GTGCGGATATTTCCATGTTTATACAGATAGTTGGGCAAATATTTCCATGTTTATACAGATAGCGGTGTAGATATTTCCATCTTAATACAGATGGCGGTGTAGATATGTCCATGTTCGTACAGATGGCGGTGTAGAATTTCCATGTTCATACAGATGGCGGTGTAGATATTTCGAAGTTTATAGAGATAGCGCTGTAGTTATTTCCATATTTATAGAGAAATCGTTGTAGACATTTCCAAGTATATTAAGATAGCTGTGTAGATATTTTCATGTTCATGCAGATAGCGGTGTAGATATTTCCATGTTCATCCAGATGCCGGTGTACATATATCCATGTTCATACCGATGGCGGTGAAGATATTTCCATCTTCATACAGATGGCGGTTTAGATATTTCGAGGTTCATACAAATGGCGGTGTAGATATTTCCATGTTCATAGAGATGGCGGTGTAGATATTTCCAAGTTTATACAGATAGCAGTGTAGTTATTTCCATGTTTATAGAGATAACAGTCTGGATATTTCCATTGATATACAGATATCTGTGTAGATATTTGCATGTTCATACAGATAGCGGTGTAGATATTTCCATGTTCATACAGATAGCGGTGTAGATATTTCCATATTCATTCAGATAGCAGTGTAGATATTTCCATGTTCATACAGATAGCGGTGTAGATGTTTCCATGTTCATACAGATAGCGGTGTAGATATTTCCATGTTCATACAGTTAGCGGTGTAGATATTTCCATGTTCATACAGATGGTGGTGTAGATATTTACATGTTCATACAGATGGCGGTGTAGATATTTCCATGTTCATACAGATAGCGGTGTAGAGATTTCCATGTTCATACAGATAGTGGTGTAGATATTTCCATGTTGATACAGATAGCGGTGTAGATATTTCCATGTTCATACCAATAGCGTTGTAGACATTTCCATGTTCATACAGTTCGCGGTGTAAATATTTCCATGTTCATACAGATAGCGTTGTCGATATTTCCATGTTCATACAGATAGCGGTGTAGATATTTCCATGTTCATACAGATAGCGGTGTAGATATTTCCATGTTCATACAGATAGCGGTGTAGATAATTCCATGTTCATACAGTTAGCGGTGTAGATATTTCCATGTTCATACAGATGGCGGTGTAGATATTTACATGTTCATACTGACGGCGGTGTAGGTATTTCCATGTTCATACAGATAGCGGTGTAGATATTTCCATGTTCATACAGATAGTGGTGTAGATAATTCCATGTTCATACAGTTAGCTGTGTAGATATTTCCATGTTCATACAGATGGCGGTGTAGATATTTACATGTTCATACAGATGTCGGTGTTGATATTTCCATGTTAATACAGATAGCGGTGTAGATATTTCCATGTTCATACAGATAGCGGTGTAGATATTTCCATGTTCATACAGATGGCGGTGTAGATATTTCTATTTTCATACCAATAGCGGTGTAGACATTTCCATGTTCATACATTTAGCGGTGTAGATATTTCCATGTTCATACAGATGGTGGTGAAGATATTTCCATGTTCATACAGATGGCGGTGTAGATATTTCCATGTTTGTACGGATGGCTGTGTAGATATTTCCATGTTCATACAGCTGGCGGTGTAGATATTTCCATGTTTATACAGATAGCAGTGTAGTTATTTCCATGTTAATAGAGAAAGCTGTGTGGATATTTCCATTGATATACAGATAGCTGTGTAGATATTTGCATGTTAATACAGATAGCGGTGTAGATATTTCCATGTTCGTACAGATAGCGGTGTAGATATTTCCATGTTCATACAGATAGCGGTGTAGATATTTCGATGTTCGTACAGATAACGGTGTAGATATTTCCATGTTCATACAGACAGCGGTGTAGATATTTCCATGTTCATACAGTTAGCGGTGTAGATACTTCCATGATCATACAGATGGCGGCGTAGATATTTACATGTTCATACAGATGGTGGTGTAGTTATTTCCATGTATATAGAGATGGCGGTCTAGATATTTCCATGTTTACAGAGATAGTGGTGTAGTTATTTCCAAGTTTATAGAGACAGCGTTGTAGATATTTCCATGTTTATACAGATAGCGGTGTAGATATTTCCATGTTTATACAGATAGCAGTGTAGATATTTCCAAGTTCATACAGATAGCGGTGTAGTTATTTCCACGTTTATAGAGATGGTGGTGTAGATATTTCCATGTTCATACAGAAGACGGTGTAGATATTTCCATGTTTATAGGGATGGCGGTGTAGATATTTTCATGTTTACACAGATGGCGGTGTAGATATTTCCATGTTTACACGGATAGCGGTGTAGACATTTCCATGTTTACACAGATAGCGGTGTGGATATTTCCATGTTTATGCAGATAGCAGTGTAGATATTTCCATGTTTATACAGATAGCGGTGCGGATATTTCCATGTTTATTCAGATAGCGGTGCGGATATTTCCATGTTTATACAGATAGTTGGGCAGATATTTCCATGTTTATACAGATAGCGGTGTAGATATTTCCATCTTAATACAGATGGCGGTGTAGATATGTCCATGTTTGTACAGATGGCGGTGTAGATATTTCCTTGTTCATACAGATGGCGGTGTAGATATTTCGAAGTTTATAGAGATTGCGTTGTAGTTATTTCCATAATTATAGAGAAATCTGTGTAGATATTTCCATGTATATTCAGATAGCTGTGTAGATATTTCCATGTTCATGCAGATAGCGGTGTAGATATTTCCATCTTCATCCAGATGCCGCTGTACATATATCCATGTTCATACAGATGGCGGTGAAGATATTTCCATGTTCATACAGATGGTGGTGTAGATATTTCCATGTTCATACAAATGGCGGTGTAGATATTTCCATGTTCATAGAGATGGTGGTGTAGATATTTCCATGTTCATACAAATGGTGGTGTAGATATTTCCATGTTCATACAGATAGCGGTGTAGATAATTCCATGTTCATACAGTTAGCGGTGTAGATATTTCCATGTTCATACAGATGGCGGTGTAGATATTTACATGTTCATACTGATGGCGGTGTAGGTATTTCCATGTTCTTACAGATAGCGGTGTAGATATTTCCATGTTCATACAGATATTGGTGTAGATAATTCCATGTTCATACAGTTAGCTGTGTAGATATTTCCATGTTCATACAGATGGCGGTGTAGATATTTACATGTTCATACAGATGTCGGTGTAGATATTTCCATGTTCATACAGATAGCGGTGTAGATATTTCCATGTTCATACAGATAGCGGTGTAGATATTTCCATGTTCATACAGATGGCGGTGTAGATATTTCTATTTTCATACCAATAGCGGTGTAGACATTTCCATGTTCATACATTTAGCGGTGTAGATATTTCCATGTTCATACAGATGGTGGTGAAGATATTTCCATGTTCATACAGATGGCGGTGTAGATATTTCCATGTTTGTACGGATGGCTGTGTAGATATTTCCATGTTCATACAGCTGGCGGTGTAGATATTTCCATGTTTATACAGATAGCAGTGTAGTTATTTCCATGTTAATAGAGATAGCTGTGTGGATATTTCCATTGATATACAGATAGCTGTGTAGATATTTGCATGTTAATACAGATAGCGGTTTAGATATTTCCATGTTCGTACAGATAGCGGTGTAGATATTTCCATGTTCATACAGATAGCGGTGTAGATATTTCCATGTTCGTACAGATAACAGTGTAGATATTTCCATGTTCATACAGACAGCGGTGTAGATATTTCCATGTTCATACAGATGGCGGTGTAGATATTTCCATGTTCGTACGGATGGCAGTGTAGATATTTCCATGTTCATACTGCTGGCGGTGTAGATATTTCCATGTTTATACAGATAGCAGTGTAGTTATTTCCATGTTAATAGAGATAGCTGTGTGGATATTTCCATTGATATACAGATAGCTGTGTAGATATTTGCATGTTAATACAGATAGCGGTTTAGATATTTCCATGTTCGTACAGATAGCGGTGTAGATATTTCCATGTTCATACAGATAGCGGTGTAGATATTTCCATGTTCGTACAGATAACGGTGTAGATATTTCCATGTTCATACAGACAGCGGTGTAGATATTTCCATGTTCATACTGTTAGCGGTGTAGATACTTCCATGTTCATACAGATGGCGGCGTAGATATTTACATGTTCATACAGATGGTGGTGTAGTTATTTCCATGTATATGGAGATGGCGGTCTAGATATTTCCATGTTTACAGAGATAGTGGTGTAGTTATTTCCAAGTTTATAGAGACAGCGTTGTAGATATTTCCATGTTTATACAGATAGCGGTGTAGATATTTCCATGTTTATACAGATAGCAGTGTAGATATTTCCAAGTTCATACAGATAGCGGTGTAGTTATTTCCACGTTTATAGAGATGGTGGTGTAGATATTTCCATGTTCATACAGAAGACGGTGTAGATATTTCCATGTTTATAGGGATGGCGGTGTAGATATTTTCATGTTTACACAGAAGGCGGTGTAGATATTTCCATGTTTACACGGATAGCGGTGTAGACATTTCCATGTTTACACAGATAGGGGTGTGGATATTTCCATGTTTATGCAGATAGCAGTGTAGATATTTCCATGTTTATACAGATAGCGGTGCGGATATTTCCATGTTTATTCAGATAGCGGTGCGGATATTTCCATGTTTATACAGATAGTTGGGCAGATATTTCCATGTTTATACAGATAGCGGTGTAGATATTTCCATCTTAATACAGATGGCGGTGTAGATATGTCCATGTTTGTACAGATGGCGGTGTAGATATTTCCATGTTCATACAGATGGCGGTGTAGATATTTCGAAGTTTATAGAGATTGCGTTGTAGTTATTTCCATAATTATAGAGAAATCTGTGTAGATATTTCCATGTATATTCAGATAGCTGTGTAGATATTTCCATGTTCATGCAGATAGCGGTGTAGATATTTCCATCTTCATCCAGATGCCGCTGTACATATATCCATGTTCATACAGATGGCGGTGAAGATATTTCCATGTTCATACAGATGGTGGTGTAGATATTTCCATGTTCATACAAATGGCGGTGTAGATATTTCCATGTTCATAGAGATGGTGGTGTAGATATTTCCATGTTCATACAAATGGTGGTGTAGATATTTCCATGTTCATAGAGATGGCGGTGTAGATATTTCCATATTTATAGAGATAGCAGTGTAGTTATTTCCATGTTTATAGAGATAGCAGTGTTGATATTTCCATTGATATACAGATAGCTGTGTAGATATTTGCATGTTCATAGAGATAGCGGTGTAGATATTTCCATGTTCATGCAGATAGCGGTGTAGATATTTCCATGTTCATACAGATACCGGTGTAGATATTTCCATGTTCATACAGATAGCGGTGTAGATATTTCCATGCTCATACAGATAGCGGTGTAGATAATTCCATGTTCATACAGTTAGCGGTGTTGATATTTCCATGTTCATACAGATGGCGGTGTAGATATTTACATGTTCATACAGATGGCGGTGTAGATATTTCCAAGTTCATACAGATAGCGGTGTAGGTATTTCCATGTTCATAAAGATGGCAGTGTAGATAATTCCATGTTCATACAGTTAGCTCTGTAGATATTTCCATGTTCATACAGATGGCGGTGTAGGTATTTGTATGTTCATGCAGATGGCGGTGTAGATATTTCCATGTTCATACCGATAGCGGTGTAGATATTTCCATGTTCATACAGATAGCGGTGTATATATATCCATGTTCATACAGATAGCGGTGTAGATATTTCCATGTTCATACCAATAGCGGTGTACACATTTCCATGTTAATACATTTAGCGGTGTAGTTATTTCCATGTTCATACAGATGGCGGTGAAGTTATTTCCATGTTTATACAGATGGCATTGTAGATATTTCCATGTTTGTATGGATGGCAGTGTAGATATTTCCATGTTCATACAGGAGGCGGTGTAGATATTTACATGTTTATACTGATAGCAGTGTAGTTATTTCCATGTTAATAGAGATAGCTGTGTGGATATTTCCATTGATATACAGATAGCTGTGTAGATATTTGCATGTTCATACAGATAGCGGTGTAGATATTTCCATGTTCGTACAGATAGCGGTGTAGATATTTCCATGTTCATTCAGATAGCGGTGTAGATATTTCCATGTTCATACAGATAACGGTGTAGATATTTCCATGTTCATACAGACAGCGGTGGAGATATTTCCATGTTCATACAGTTAGCGGTGTACATACTTCCATGTTCATACAGATGGCGGCGTAGATATTTACATGTTCATACAGATGGTGGTGTAGATATTTCCATGTATATAGAGATGGCGGTCTAGATATTTCCATGTTTACAGAGATAGTGGTGTAGTTATTTCCAAGTTTATAGAGACAGCGTTGTAGATATTTCCATGTTTATACAGATAGCGGTGTAGATATTTCCATGTTTATACAGATAGCAGTGTAGATATTTCCAAGTTCATACAGATAGCGGTGTAGATATTTCCACGTTTATAGAGATGGTGGTGTAGATATTTCCATGTTCATACAGAAGACGGTGTAGATATTTCCATGTTTATAGGGATGGCGGTGTAGATATTTTCATGTTTACACAGATGGCGGTGTAGATATTTCCATGTTTACACGGATAGCGGTGTAGACATTTCCATGTTTACACAGATAGGGGTGTGGATATTTCAATTTTTATGCAGATAGCAGTGTAGATATTTCCATGTTTATACAGATAGCGGTGCGGATATTTCCATGTTTATTCAGATAGCGGTGCGGATATTTCCATGTTTATACAGATAGTTGGGCAGATATTTCCATGTTTATACAGATAGCGGTGTAGATATTTCCATCTTAATACAGATGGCGGTGTAGATATGTCCATGTTTGTACAGATGGCGGTGTAGATATTTCCATGTTCATACAGATGGCGGTGTAGATATTTCGAAGTTTATAGAGATTGCGTTGTAGTTATTTCCATAATTATAGAGAAATCTGTGTAGATATTTCCATGTATATTCAGATAGCTGTGTAGATATTTCCATGTTCATGCAGATAGCGGTGTAGATATGTCCATCTTCATCCAGATGCCGCTGTACATATATCCATGTTCATACAGATGGCGGTGAAGATATTTCCATGTTCATACAGATGGTGGTGTAGATATTTCCATGTTCATACAAATGGCAGTGTAGATATTTCCATGTTCATAGAGATGGTGGTGTAGATATTTCCATGTTCATACAAATGGTGGTGTAGATATTTCCATGTTCATAGAGATGGCGGTGTAGATATTTCCATATTTATAGAGATAGCAGTGTAGTTATTTCCATGTTTATAGAGATAGCAGTGTTGATATTTCCATTGATATACAGATAGCTGTGTAGATATTTGCATGTTCATAGAGATAGCGGTGTAGATATTTCCATGTTCATGCAGATAGCGGTGTAGATATTTCCATGTTCATACAGATACCGGTGTAGATATTTCCATGTTCATACAGATAGCGGTGTAGATATTTCCATGCTCATACAGATAGCGGTGTAGATAATTCCATGTTCATACAGTTAGCGGTGTTGATATTTCCATGTTCATACAGATGGCGGTGTAGATATTTACATGTTCATACAGATGGCGGTGTAGATATTTCCAAGTTCATACAGATAGCGGTGTAGGTATTTCCATGTTCATACAGATGGCGGTGTAGATAATTCCATGTTCATACAGTTAGCTCTGTAGATATTTCCATGTTCATACAGATGGCGGTGTAGGTATTTGTATGTTCATACAGATGGCGGTGTAGATATTTCCATGTTCATACCGATAGCGGTGTAGATATTTCCATGTTCATACAGATAGCGGTGTATATATATCCATGTTCATACAGATAGCGGTGTAGATATTTCCATGTTCATACCAATAGCGGTGTAGACATTTCCATGTTAATACATTTAGCGGTGTAGATATTTCCATGTTCATACAGATGGCGGTGAAGTTATTTCCATGTTTATACAGATGGCGTTATAGATATGTCCATGATTGTACAGATGGCGGTGTAGATATTTCCATGTTCATACAGATGGCGGTGTAGATATTTCGAAGTTTATAGAGATAGCGCTGTAGTTATTTCCATATTTATAGAGAAATCTGTGTAGATATTTCCGTGTATATTCAGATAGCTGTGTAGATATTTCCATGTTCATGCAGATAGCGGTGTAGATATTTCCATGTTCATCCAGATGCCGGTGCACATATATCCATGTTCATACAGATGGCGGTGAAGATATTTCCATGTTCATACAGATGGCGGTGTAGATATTTCCATGTTCATACAAATGGCTGTTTAGATATTTACATGTTCATAGTGATGGTGGTGTAGATATTTCCATGTTCATACAAATGGCGGTGTAGATATTTCCATGTTCATAGAGATTGCGGTGTATATATTTCCATGTGTATACAGATAGCAGTATAGTTATTTCCATGTTTATAGAGATAGCAGTGTAGATATTTCCATTGATATACAGATAGCTGTGTAGATATTTTCATTTTCACACAGATAGCGGTCTAGATATTTCCATCCTCATACAGATAGCGGTGTAGATATTTCCAACTTCATACAGATAGCGGTGTAGATATTTCCATGTTCATACAGATAGCGGTGTAAATATTTCCATGTTTATACAGATAGCGGTGTAGATATTTCCATGTTCATACAGTTAGCGGTGTAGATATTTCCATGTTCATACAGATGGCGGTGTAGATATTTACATGTTCATACAGATGGCGGTGTAGATATTTCCATGTTCATACAGATGGCGGTGTAGATATTTCCATGTTCATACAGATAGCGGTGTAGATATTTCAATGTTCATTCAGATAGCGGTGAAGATATTTCCATGTTCATACCGATAGCGGTGTAGATATTTCCATGTTCATACAGTTAGCGGTGTAGATATTTCCATGTTCATACAGATGGCGGTGTAGATATTTACATGTTCATACAAATGGCTTTGTAGATATTTCCCTGTTCATACAAATAGCGGTGTAGATATTTCCCTGTTCATGGAGATGGCGGTGTAGATATTTCCATTTTCATACAGATAGCGGTGTAGATATTTCCAAGTTCATATAGTTAGCGGTGTAGATATTTCCATGTTCATACAGATGGCGGTGTAGATATTTACATGTTCATACAGATGGCTGTGTAGATATTTCCATGTTCGTACGGATGGCAGTGTAGATATTTCCATGTTCATACAGGTGGCGGTGTAGATATTTCCATGTTTATACAGATAGCGGTGAAGATATTTCCATGTTTATAGAGATAGTGGTGTAGATAATTTCAATATTTTACAGAGAGCAGTGTAGATATTTCCAAGTTCATAAAGATAGCGGTGTAGTTATTTCCACGTTTATAGAGATAGCGGTGTAGATATTTCCATGTTCATACAGATGGCGGTGTAGATATTTCCATGTTTATGTGGATGGCGGTGTAGATATTTTCATGTTTAAACAGATGGCGGTGTAGATATTTCCATGTTTACAGAGATAGCGGTGTAGACATTTCCATGTTTACACAGATAGCGGTGTGGATATTTCCATGTTTTTGCAGATAGAAGTGTAGATATTTCCATGTTTATACAGATAGCGGTGCGGATATTTCCATGTTTATACAGATAGTTGGGCAGATATTTCCATGTTTATACAGATAGCGGTGTAGATATTTCCATCTTAATACAGATGGCGGTGTAGATATGTCCATGTTTGTACAGATGGCTGTGTAGATATTTCCATGTTCATACAGATGGCGGTGTAGATATTTCGAAGTTTATAGAGATAGCCCAGTAGTTATTTCCATATTTACAGAGAAATCTGTGTAGATATATCCATGTATATTCAGATAGCTGTGTAGATATTTCCATGTTCATGCAGATAGCGGTGTAGATATTTCCATGTTCAACCAGATGCCGGTGCACATATATCCATGTTCATACAGATGGCGGTGAAGATATTTCCATGTTCATACAGATGGCGGTGTAGATATTTCCATTTTCATAGAAATGGCTGTGTAGATATTTACATGTTCATAGAGATGGCGGTGTAGATATTTCCATGTTCATACAAATGGCGGTGAAGATATTTCCATGTTCATAGAGATGGCGGAGTAGATATTTCCATGTTTATACAGATAGCGGTGTAGTTATTTTCAGGTTTATAGAGATAGCAGTTTAGAAATTTCCATTGATATAGAGATGGCGTTGTAGATATTTACATGTTCATTCAGATGTCGGTGTAGATATTTCCGTCTTCATACAGATAGCGGTGCCGATATTTCCATGTTCATACAGATAGCGGTGTAGATATTTCCATGTTCATACAGATAGCGGTGTAGATATTTCCATGTTCATACAGATAGCGGTGTAGATATTTCCATGCTCATACAGATAGCGGTGTAGATATTTCCATGATCATACAGTTAGTGGTGTAGAGATTTCCATGTTCATACAGATGGCGGTGTAGATATTTACATGTTCATACAGATGGCGGTGTAGATATTTCCATGTTCATACAGATGGCGATGTAGATATTTCCATGTTCATACAGATAGCGGTGTAGACATTTCCATGTTCATACAGATAGCGGTGCAGATATTTCCATGTTCATACAGTTAGCGGTGTAGATATTTCCATGTTCATACAGATGGCGGTGTAGATATTTACATGTTCATACACATGGCGGTGTAGACATTTCCATGTTCGTACGGATGGCAGTGTAGATATTTCCATGTTCATACAGGTGGCGGTGTAGATATTTCCATGGTTATACAGATAGCAGTGTAGTTATTTCCATGTTTATAGAGATAGCAGTGTAGATATTTCCATTGATATACAGATAGCTGTGTAGATATTTGCATGTTCATACAGATAGCGGTGTAGATATTTCCATGTTCGTATAGATAGCGGTGTAGATATTTCCATGTTCATACAGATAGCGGTGTAGATATTTCCATGTTCATACAGATAACGGTGTAGATATTTCCATGTTCATACAGATAGCGGTGTAGATATTTCCATGTTCATGCAGTTAGTAGTGTAGTTATTTCCATTTTCATACAGATGGCGGTGTAGATATTTACATGTTCATACAGTTGGCGGTATAGATATTTTCATGTTCGTACACATGGCAGTGTAGATATTTCTATGTTCATAGAGATGGCGGTGCAGATATTTCCATGTTTATACAGATAGCGGTGTAGTTATTTCCATGTTTATAGAGATAGCAGTGTAAAAATTTCCATTGATATAGAGATGGCGGTGTAGATATTTCCATATTCATACAGATTGCGGTTTAGATATTTCCATGTTTATGCAGATAGCGGTATAGATATTTCCATGTTTATACAGATGGTGGTGTAGATAATTCCATGTTCATACAAATAGCGGTGTAGATATTTCCATGTTCATAGAGATAGCGGTGTAGATATTTCCATGTTCATACAAATAGCGGTGTAGATATTTCCATGTTCATACCAATAGCGGTGTAGATATTTCCATGTTCAGTTAGCGGTGTAGATATTTCCATGTTCATACAGATGGCGGTGTAGATATTTACATGTTCATACAGATGGCGGTGTAGATGTTTCCATGTTCATACGGATGGAAGTGTAGATATTTCCATGTTCATACAGGTGGCGGTGTAGATATTTCCCTGTTTATACAGATAGCAGTGTAGTTATTTCCATGTTTATAGAGATAGCAGTGTAGGTATTTCCATTGATATACAGAAGGCTGTGTAGATATTTGCATGTTCATACAGATAGCGGTGTACATATTTCCATGTTCGTACAGATAGCGGTGTAGATATTTCCATGTTCATACAGATAGCGGTGGAGATATTTCCATGTTCATACAGATAACGGTGTAGATATTTCCATGTTCATACAGATGGCGGTGTAGATATTTCCATGTTTATAGGGATGGCGTTGTAGATATTTTCATGCTTACACAGATGGCGGTGTAGATATTTCCATGTTTACACAGATAGCGGTGTAGACATTTCCATGTTTTCACAGATGGCGGTGTGGATATTTCCATGTTTATGCAGATAGCAGTGTATATATTTCCATGTTTATACAGATAGTGATGCGGATATTTCCATGTTTATACAGATAGTTGGGCAGATATTTCCATGTTTATAAAGATAGCGGTGTAGATATTTCCATCTTAATGCAGATGGCGGTGTAGATATGTCCATGTTCGTACAGATGGCGGTGTAGATATTTCCATGTTCATACAGATGGCGGTGTAGATATTTCGATGTTTATAGAGATAGCGCTGTAGATATTTCCACACTTATTGAGAAATCTGTGTGGATATTTCCATGTATATTCAGATAGCTGTGTAGATATCCATGTTCATGCAGATAGCGGTGTTGATATTTCCATGTTCATCCAGATGCCGGTGTAGATATATCCATGTTCATACAGATGGCGGTGTAGATATTTACATGTTCATTCAGATGGCGGTGTAGATATTTCCATGTTCATACAGATAGCGGTGTAGATATTTCCATGTTCATACAGATAGCGGTGTAGATATTTCCATGTTCATACAGATAGCGGTGTAGATATTTCCATGTTCATACAGATAGCGGTGTAGATATTTCCATGATCATACAGATAGCGGTGTAGATATTTCCATGTTCATACAGTTAGCGGTGTAGATATTTCCATGTTCATACAGATGGCGGTGTAGATATTTACATGTTCATACAGATAGCGGTGTAGATATTTCCATGTTCATACAGATAGCGGTGCAGATATTTCCATGTTCATACAGTTAGCAGTGTAGATATTTCCATGTTCATACAGATGGCGGTGTAGATATTTACATGTTCATACAGCAGGCGGTATAGATATTTCCATGTTCGTACAGATGGCGGTGTAGATATTTCCATGTTCTTAGAGATGGCTTTGTAGATATTTCCATGTTTATGCAGATATCGGTATAGATATTTCCATTTTTTTACTGATGGTGGTGTAGATATTCCTATGTTTTTAGAGATGGCGGTCTAGATATTTCCATGTTTACAGAGATAGTGGAGTAGTTATTTCCAAGTTTATAGAGATTGCGTTGTTGATATTTCCATGTTTATACAGATAGCGGTGAAGATATTTCCATGTTTATAGAGATAGCGGTGTAGATATTTCCATGTTTATACAGATAGCAGTGTAGATATTTCCATGTTTATAGAGATAGTGGTGTAGATAATTTCAATTTTATACAGAGAGCAGTGTAGATATTTCCAAGTTCATACAGATAGCGGTGTAGATATTTCCACGTTTATAGAGATGGCGGTGTAGATATTTCCATGTTCATACAGATGGCGGTGTAGATATTTCCGTGTTTATAGGGATGGCGGTGTAGATATTTTCATGCTTACACAGATGGCGGTGTAGATATTTCCATGTTTACACAGATAGCGGTGTAGACATTTCCATGTTCATACAGTTAACGATGTAGATATTTCCATGTTCATACAGATGGCGGTGTAGATATTTACATGTTCATACACATGGCGGTGTAGATATTTCCTTGTTCGTACAGATGGCAGTGTAGATATTTCCATGTTCATACAGGTGGCGGTGTAGATATTTCCATGTTTATACAGATAGCAGTGTAGTTATTTCCATGTTTATAGAGATAGCTGTGTAGATATTTCCAATGATATACAGATAGCTGTGTGGATATTTGCATGTTCATACAGATAGCGGTGTAGATATTTCCATGTTCGTATAGATAGCGGTGTAGATATTTCCATGTTCATACAGATAACGGTGTAGATATTTCCATGTTCATACAGATAGCGGTGTAGATATTTCCATGTTCATACAGTTAGTAGTGTAGATATTTCCATGTTCATACAGATGGCGGTGTAGATATTTACATGTTCATACAGTTGGCAGTATAGCTATTTTCATGTTCGTACAGATGGCGGTGTAGATATTTCTATGTTCATAGAGATGGCGGTGCAGATATTTCCATGTTTATACAGATAGCGGTGTAGTTATTTCCATGTTTATAGAGATAGCAGTGTAAAAATTTCCATTGATATACAGATAGCTGTGTAGATATTTCCATGTTCATACAGTTAGTAGTGTAGATATTTCCATGTTCATACAGATGGCGGTGTAGATATTTACATGTTCATTCAGTTGGCGGTGTAGATATTTCCATGTTCATGCAGATAGCGGTGTAGATATTTCCATGTTCAGTTAGCGGTGTAGATATTTCCTTGTTCGTACGGATGGCAGTGTAGATATTTCCATGTTCATACAGGTGGCGGTGTAGATATTTCCATGTTTATACAGATAGCAGTGTAGTTATTTCCATGTTTATAGAGATAGCTGTGTAGATATTTCCATTGATATACAGATAGCTGTGTGGATATTTGCATGTTCATACAGATAGCGGTGTAGATATTTCCATGTTCGTATAGATAGCGGTGTAGATATTTCCATGTTCATACAGATAACGGTGTAGATATTTCCATGTTCATACAGATAGCGGTGTAGATATTTCCATGTTCATACAGTTAGTAGTGTAGATATTTCCATGTTCATACAGATGGCGGTGTAGATATTTACATGTTCATACAGTTGGCAGTATAGATATTTTCATGTTCGTACAGATGGCGGTGTAGATATTTCTATGTTCATAGAGATGGCGGTGCAGATATTTCCATGTTTATACAGATAGCGGTGTAGTTATTTCCATGTTTATAGAGATAGCAGTGTAAAAATTTCCATTGATATACAGATAGCTGTGTAGATATTTCCATGTTCATAGAGTTAGTAGTGTAGATATTTCCATGTTCATACAGATGGCGGTGTAGATATTTACATGTTCATTCAGTTGGCCGTATAGATATTTCCATGTTCGTGCAGATAGCGGTGTTGATATTTCCATGTTCATACAGATAGCGGTGTAGATATTTCCATGTTCAGTTAGCGGTGTAGATATTTCCATGTTCCTACGGATGGCAGTGAAGATATTTCCATGTTCATACAAGTGGCGGTGTAGATATTTCCATGTTTATACAGATAGCGGTGTAGATATTTCCATGTTCATACAGATAGCGGTGTAGGTATTTCCATGTTCATACCAATAGCGGTGTAGATATTTCCATGTTCAGTTAGCGGTGTAGATATTTCCTTGTTCATACAGATGGCCGTGTAGATATTTACATGTTCATACAGATGGCGGTGTAGATATTTCCATGTTCGTACGGATGGAAGTGTAGATATTTCCATGTTCATACAGGTGGCGGTGTAGATATTTCCCTGTTTATTCAGAGAGCAGTGTAGTTATTTCCATGTTTATAGAGATAGCAGTGTAGGTATTTCCACTGATATACAGATGGCTGGGTAGATATTTGCATGTTCATACAGATAGCGGTGTACACATTTCCATTTTCGTACAGATAGCGGTGTAGATATTTCCATGTTCATACAGATAGCGGTGGAGATATTTCCATGTTCATACAGATAACGGTGTAGATATTTCCATGTTCATACAGATAGCGGTGTAGATATTTCCATGTTCATACAGTTAGCGGCGTAGATATTTCCATGTTCATATAGATGGCGGTGTAGATATTTACATGTTCATACAGCTGGCGGTATAGATATTTCCATGTTCGTACAGATGGCGGTGTAGATATTTCCATGTTCTTAGAGATGGCTTTGTAGATATTTCCATGTTTATGCAGATAGCGGTATAGATATTTCCATTTTTTTACAGATGGTGGTATAGATATTCCTATGTTTATAGAGATGGCGGTCTAGATATTTCCATGTTTACAGAGATAGTGGAGTAGTTATTTCCAAGTTTATAGAGACAGCGTTGTAAATGTTTCCATGTTTATACAGATATCTGTGAAGATATTTCCTTGTTTATACAGAGAGCGGTGTAGATATTTCCATGTTTATACAGATAGCAGTGTAGATATTTCCATGTTTATAGAGATAGTGGTGTAGATAATTTCAATTTTATACAGAGAGAAGTGTAGGTATTTCCAAGTTCATACAGATAGCGGTGTAGATATTTCCACGTTTATAGAGATGGCGGTGTAGATATTTCCATGTTCATACAGATGGCGGTGTAGATATTTCCATGTTTATAGGGATGGCGGTGTAGATATTTTCATGTTTACACACATGGCGGTGTAGATATTTCCATGTTTACACAGATAGCGGTGTAGACATTTCCATGTTTACACAGAGAGCGGTGTGGATATTTCCATGTTTATGCAGATAACAGTGTAGATATTTCCATGTTTATACAGATAGCGGTGCGGATATTTCCATGTTTATACAGATAGTTGGGCAGATATTTCCATGTTTATACAGATAGCGGTGTAGATATTTCCATCTTAATACAGATGGCGGTTTAGACATGTCCATGTTAGTACAGATGGCGGTGTAGAATTTCCATGTTCATATAGATGGCGGTGTAGATATTTCGAAGTTTATAGAGATAGCGCTGTAGTTATTTCCATATTTATAGAGAAATCTGTGTAGATATTTCCATGTATATTCAGATAGCTGTGTAGATATTTCCATGTTCATGCAGATAGCGGTGTAGATATTTCCATGTTCATCCAGATGCCGGTGTACATATATCCATGTTCATACAGATGGCGGTGAAGATATTTCCATGTTCATACAGATGGTGGTGTAGATATTTCCATGTTCATACAAATGGCAGTGTAGATATTTCCATGTTCATAGAGATGGTGGTGTAGATATTTCCATGTTCATACAAATGGTGGTGTAGATATTTCCATGTTCATAGAGATGGCGGTGTAGATATTTCTATATTTATAGAGATAGCAGTGTAGTTATTTCCATGTTTATAGAGATAGCAGTGTTGATATTTCCATTGATATACAGATAGCTGTGTAGATATTTGCACGTTCATAGAGATAGCGGTGTAGATATTTCCATGCTCTTACAGATAGCGGTGTAGATATTTCCATGTTCATACAGATACCGGTGTAGATATTTCCATGTTCATACAGATAGCGGTGTAGATATTTCCATGCTCATACAGATAGCGGTTTAGATAATTCCATGTTCATACAGTTAGCGGTGTTGATATTTCCATGTTCATACAGATGGCGGTGTAGATATTTACAAGTTCATACAGATGGAGGTGTAGATATTTCCATGTTCCTACAGATAGCGGTGTAGATATTTCCATGTTCATACAGATAGCAGTGTAGATAATTCCATGTTCATACAGTTAGCTCTGTAGATATTTCCATGTTCATAAGGATGGCGGTGTAGGTATTTGTATGTTCATACAGATGGCGGTGTAGATATTTCCATGTTCATACAGATAGCGGTGTAGATATATCCATGTTCATACAGATAGCGGTGTAGATATTTCCATGTTCATACCAATAGCGGTGGAGACATTTCCATGTTCATACATTTAGCGGTGTAGATATTTCCATATTCATACAGATGGCGGTGAAGTTATTTCCATGTTTATACAGATGGCAGTGTAGATATTTCCATGTTTGTACGAATGGCAGTGTAGATATTTCCATGTTCATACAGGAGGCGGTGTAGATATTTCCATGTTTATACTGGTAGCAGTGTATTTATTTCCATGTTAATAGAGATTGCTGTGTGGATATTTCCATTGATATACAGATAGCTGTGTAGATATTTGCATGTTCATACAGATAGCGGTGTAGATATTTCCATGTTCGTACAGATAGCGGTGTAGATATTTCCATGTTCATACAGTTAGCGGTGTAGATATTTCCATGTTCATACAAATGGCGGTGTAGATATTTCCATGTCCATACAGATGGCGGTATAGATATTTCCATGTTCGTACAGATAGCGGTGTAGATATTTCCATGTTCATACAGTTAGCGGTGTAGATATTTCCATGTTCATACAGATGGCGGTGTAGATATTTCCATGTCCATACAGATGGCGGTATAGATATTTCCATGTTCGTACAGATAGCGGTGTAGATATTTCCATGTTCATACAGATAGCGGTATAGATATTTCCATGTTTATAGAGATGGTGGTGTGGATATTTCCATGTATTTAGAGATGGCGGTCTAGATATTTCCATGTTTACAGAGATAGTGGTGTAGTTATTTCCAAGTTTATAGAGACAGCGTTGTAGATATTTCCATGTTTATACAGATAGCGGTGAAGATATTTCCATGTTCATAGAAATGGCGGTGTAGATATTTCCATGTTTATTCAGATAGCGGTGAAGATATTTCCATGTTTATACAGATAGCGATGTAGACATTTCCATGTTTATGCAGATAGCAGTGAAGTTATTTCCATGTTTATAGAGATAGTGGTGTAGATAATTTCAATTTTATACAAAGTGCAGTGTAGATATTTCCAAGTTCATACAGATAGTGGTGTAGATATTTCCAGGTTCATACAAATGGCGGTGTAGATATTTACATGTTCATACAAATGGCGGTATAGTTATTTCCATGTTCGTACAGATGGCGGTGTGGATATTTCCATGTTCATACCAATAGCGGTGTAGATATTTCCATGTTCATACAGTTAGCGGTGTAGATATTTCCATGTTCATACAGAAGGCGGTGTAGATATTTACATGTTCATACAGATGGCGGTGTAGATATTTCCATGTTCGTACGGATGGCAGTGTAGATATTTCCATGTTCATACAGGTGGCGGTGTAGATATTTCCAAGTTTATACAGATAGCAGTGTAGTTATTTCCATGTTTATAGAGACAGCTGTGTAGATATTTCCATTGATATACAGATAGCTGTATAGATATTTGCATGTTCATACAGATATCGGTGTAGATATTTCCATGTTCGTAAAGATAGCGGTGTAGATATTTCCATGTTTGTACAGATAGCGGTGTAGGTATTTCCATGTTCATACAGATAACGGTGTAGATATTTCCGTGTTCATACAGATAGCGGTGTAGATATTTCCATGTTCATACAGTTAGCGGTGTAGATATTTCCATGTTCATACAGATGGCGGTGTAGATATTTACATGTTCATACAAATGGCGGTATAGATATTTCCATGTTCGTACAGATGGCGGTGTAGATAATTCCAAGTTCATAGAGATGGCGGTGTAGATATTTCCATGTTTATGCAGATAGCGGTATAGTTATTTCCATGTTTATACAGATGGTGGTGTAGATATTTCCATGTTTATAGAGATGGCGGTCTAGATATTTCCATGTTTACAGAGATAGTGCTGTAGTTATTTCCAAGTTTATAGAGACAGCGTTGTAGATATTTCCATGTTTATACAGATAGCGGTGAAGATATTTCCATGTTTATACAGATAGCGGTGTAGATATTTCCATGTTTATACAGATAGCAGTGTAGATATTTCCATGTTTATAGAGATAGTGGTGTAGATAATTTCAATTTTATACAGAGAGCAGTGTAGATATTTCCAAGTTCATACAGATAGCGGTGTAGATATTTCCAAGTTTATAGAGATGGCGGTGTAGATATTTCCATGTTCATACAGAGGACGGTGCAGATATTTCCATGTTCATACAGATGGCGGTGTAGATATTTTCATGTTTACACAGAGGGCGGTGTAGATATTTCCATGTTTACACGGATAGCGGTGTAGACATTTCCATGTTTACACAGATAGCGGTGTGGATATTTCCATGTTTATGCAGATAGCAGTGTAGATATTTCCATGTTTATACAGATAGCGGTGCGGATATTTCCATGTTTATTCAGATAGCGGTGCGCATATTTCCATGTTTATACAGATAGTTGGGCAGATATTTCCATGTTTATACAGATAGCGGTGTAGATATTTCCATCTTAATACAGATGGCGGTGTAGATATGTCCATGTTCGTACAGATGGCAGTGTAGATATTTCCAAGTTCATACAGATGGCGGTGTAGATATTTCGAAGTTTATAGACATAGCGCTGTAGTTATTTCCATATTTATTGAGAAATCTGTGTAGATATTTCCATGTATATTCAGATAGCTGTGTAGATATTTCCATGTTCATGCAGATAGCGGTGTAGATATTTCCATGTTCATCCAGATACCGGTGTACATATATCCATGTTCATACAGATGGCGGTGAAGATATTTCCATGTTCATACAGATGGCGGTTTAGGTATTTCCATGTTCATACAAATGGCGGTGTAGGTATTTCCATGTTCATAGAGATGGCGGTATAGATATTTCCAGGTTCATACAAATGGCGGTGTAGATATTTACATGTTCATAGAGATGGCGGTGTAGATATTTCCATGTTTATACAGATAGCAGTGTAGTTATTTCCATGTTTATAGAGATACCAGTGTGGCTATTTCCATTGATATACAGATAGCTGTGTTGATATTTGCATGTTCGTACAGATAGCGGTGTAGATATTTCCATGTTCATACAGATAGCGGTGTTGATATTTCCATGTTCATACAGATAGCGGTGTAGATATTTCCATGTTCATACAGATAGCGGTGTAGATATTTCCGTGTTCATACAGATAGCAGTGTAGATATTTCCAAGTTCATACAGATGGCGGTGTATATATTTACATGTTCATACAGGTGGCGGTATAGATATTTCCATGTTCGTACAGATGGCGGTGTAGAGATTTGCATGTTCATACAGATAGCGGTGTAGATATTTCCAAGTTCTTACAGATAGCGGTGAAGATATTTCCATGTTCATACCAATAGCGGTGTAGTCATTTCCATGTTCCTACAGTTAGCGGTGTAGACATTTCCATGTTCATACAGATGGCGGTGTAGATATTTACATGTTCATACAGATGGCGGTGTAGATATTTCCTTGTTCGTACGGATGGCAGTGTAAATATTTCCATGTTCACACAGGTGGCGGTGTAGATATTTCCATGTTTATACAGATAGCAGTGTAGTTATTTCCATGTTTATAGAGATAGCAGTGTATACATTTCTATTGATATACAGATAGCTGTGTAGATATTTGCATGGTCACACAGATAGCGGTGTAGATATTTCCATGTTCGTACAGATAGCGGTGTAGATATTTCCATGTTCATACAGATAGCGGTGTAGATATTTCCATGTTCTTACAGATAACGGTGTAGATATTTCCATGTCCATACAGACGGCGGTATAGATATTTCCATGTTCGTACAGATAGCGGTGTAGATATTTCCATGTTCATACAGTTAGCGGTGTAGATATTTCCATGTTCATACAGATGGCGGTGTAGATATTTACATGTTCATACAAATGGCGGTATAGATATTTCCATGTTCGTACAGATGGCGGTGTAGGTATTTCCATGTTCATAGAGATGGCAGTGTAGATATTTCCATGTTTATGCAGATAGCGGTTTAGATATTTCCATGTTTATACAGATGGTGGTGTAGATATTTCCATATTTATAGAGATGGAATTCCAGATATTTCCATGTTTACAGAGATAGTGGTGTAGTTATTTCCAAGTTTATAGAGACAGCGTTGTAGATATTTCCTTGTTTATACAGATAGCGGTGAAGATATTTCCATGTTTATACAGATAGCGGTGTAGATATTTCCATGTTTATACAGATATCAGTGTAGATATTTCGATGTTTATGGAGAAAGTGGTGTAGATAATTTCAATTTTATACAGAGAGCAGTGTAGATATTTCCAAGTTCATACAGATAGCGGTGTAGATATTTCCACGTTTATAGAGATGGCGGTGTAGATATTCCCATGTTCATACAGAGGACGGTGTAGATATTTCCATGTCTATAGGGATGGCGGTGTAGATATTTTCATGTTTACACCGATGGCGGTGTAGATATTTCCATGTTTACACAGATAGCGGTGTAGACATTTCCATGTTTACACAGATAGCGGTGTGGATATTTCCATGTTTATGCAGAATGCAGTGTAGATATTTCCATGTTTATACATATAGCGGTGTGGATATTTCCATGTTTATTCAGATAGCGGTGCGGATATTTCCATGTTTATACAGATAGTTGGGCAGATATTTCCATGTTTATACAGATAGCGGTGTAGATATTTCCATCTTAATACAGATGGCTGTGTAGAAATGTCCATGTTCATACAGATGGCGCAGTAGATATTTCCATATTCATACAGATTGCGGTGTAGATATTTCGAAGTTTATAGAGAGAGCGCTGTAGTTATTTCCATATTTATAGAGAAATTTGTGTAGATATTTCCACGTTTATAGAGATGGCGGTGTAGATAATTCCATGTTCATACAGATGGCGGTGTAGATATTTCCGTGTTTATAGAGATGGCGGTGTAGATATTTTCATGTTTACACTGATGGTGGTGTAGATATTTCCATGTTTACACAGATAGCGGTGTAGATATTTCCATGTTTATGCAGATAGCGGTGTAGATATTTCCATCTTTATACAGATAGCGGTGCAGATATTTCCATGTTTATACAGATAGTGGTGCACATATTTCCATGTTTATACAGATAGCGGTGTAGATATTTCCATCTTATAACAGATGGCGGTGTAGATATGTCCGTCTTCGTACAGATGGCGGTGTAGATATTTACATGTTCATACAGATGGCGGTGTAGATGTTCCGAAGTTTATAGTGATTGCTCTGTAGTTATTTCCATATTTATAGAGAAATCTGTGTAGATATTTCCATGCATATGCAGATAGCTGTGTAGATATTTCCATGTTCATGCAGATAGCGGTGTAGATATTTCCATGTTCATCCAGATGCCGGTGTAGATATATCCATGTTCATACAGATGGGAGTGAAGATATTTCCATGTTCATACAGATGGTGGTGTAGATATTTCCATGTTCGTACAGATGGCGGTGTAGATATTTCCATGTTCATAGAGATGGCGGTGTAGATATATCCATGTTTATGCAGATTGCGGTATAGATATTTCCATGTTTATACAGATGGTGGTGCAGATATTTCCATGTTTCTAGAGATGGCGGTCTAGATATTTCCATGTTTATAGAGATAGTGGTGTAGGTATTTCCAAGTTTGTAGAGTCAGTGTTGTAGATATTTCCATGTTTATACAGATAGCGGTGAATATATTTCCATGTTTATAGAGATAGCGGTGTCGATATTTCCATGTTTATACAGATAGCGGTGTAGATATTTCCATGTTTATAGAGACAGTGGTGTAGATAATTCCAATTTTATACAGATAGCAGTGTAGATATTTCCAAGTTCATACAGATAGCGGTGTAGATATTTCCACGTTTATAGAGATGGCGGTGTAGATATTTCCATGTTCATACAGATGGCGGTGTAGATATTTCCATGTTTATAGAGATGGCGGTGTAGATATTTTCATGTTTACACAGATGGCGGTGTAGATATTTCCATGTTTACACAGATAGCGGTGTAGACATTTCCATGTTTATCAAGATAGCGGTGTGGATATTTCCATGTTTATGCAGATAGCGGTGTAAATAATTCCATGTTTATACAGATAGCGGTGCGGATATTTCCATGTTTATACAGATAGTGGTGCAGATATTTCTATGTTTATACAGATAGCGGTGTAGATATTTCCATCTTATAGATGGCGGTGTAGGTATGTCCATGTTCATACAGATGGCGGTGTAGATATTTCCATGATCATACAGATGGCGGTGTAGATATTTCCATGTTCATACAGATGGCGGTTTTGATATTTCGAAGTTTATACAGATAGTGCTGTAGTTATTTCCATATTTATAGAGAAATCTGTGTAGATATTTCCATGTATATGCAGATAGTAATGTAGATATTTCAATGTTCATGCAGATAGCGTTGTAGATATTTCCATGTTCATCCAGATGCCGGTGTAGATATATCCATGTTCATACAGATGGCGGTTAAGATATTTCCATGTTCATACAGATGGCGGTGTAGATATTTCTATGTTCATACAAATGGCGGTGTAGATATTTCCATGTTCATACAGATGGCAGTGTAGATATTTCCGTGTTCATACAAATGGCAGTGTAGATATTTCCATGTTCATAGAGATGGCGGTGTAGGTATTTCCATGTTTATACAGATAGCAATGTAGTTATTTCCATGTTTATAGAGATAGCAGTGTAGATATTTCCATTGATATACCGATATCTGTGTAGATATTTTCATGTTCATACACATAGCGGTGTAGATATTTCCATGTTCATACAGATAGCAGTGTAGATATTTCCATGTTCGTTCAGATGGCGATGTAGATATTTTCACGTTCATAGAGATGGCGGTGTAGATATTTCCATGTTTATGCAGATAGCGGTGTAGATATTTCCATGTTTATACAGATGGTGGTGTAGATATTTCCATGTTTATAGAGATGGCGGTCTAGATATTTCCATGTTTATAGAGATAGTGGTGTAGTTATTTCCAGGTTTATAAAGACAGCGTTGTAGATATTTCCATGTTTATAGAGATAGCGGTGAAGGTATTTCCATGTTTATACAGATAGCGGTGTAGATATTTTCAAGTTTACACAGATGGCGGTGTAGATATTTCCATGTTTACACAGATAGCGGTGTAGACATTTCCATGTTTACACAGATAGCGGTGTGGATATTTCCATGTTTATGCAGATAGCGGTGTAGATATTTCCATGTTCATACAGATAGCGGTGCGGATATTTCCATGTTTATACACATAGTGGTGCAGGTATTTCCATGTTTATACAGATAGCGGTGTAGATATTTCCATCTTAATACAGACGGCAGTGTAGATATGTCCATATTCGTACAGATGACGCTGCAGATATTTCCATCTTCATACAGTTAGCGGTGTAGATATTTCCATGTTCATACAGAGGGCGGTGTAGATATTTACATGTTCTTACAGATTGCGGTGTAGATATTTCCATGTTCCTATGGATGGCAGTGTAGATATTTCCATGTTCATACAGGTGGCGGTGTAGATATTTCCATGTTTATACAGATAGCAGTGTAGTTATTTCCATGTTTATAGAGATAGCAGTGTAGATATTTCCATTGATATACAGATAGCTGTGTAGATATTTGCATGTTCATACAGATAGCGGTGTAGATATTTCCATGTTCATACAGATAGCGGTGTAGATATTTCCATGTTCATACAGATAGCGGTGTAGATATTTCCATGTTCATACAGATAGAGGTGTAGATATTTCCATGTTCATACTGTTAGCGTTGTAGATATTTCCATGTTCATACAGTCAGCGGTGTAGGTATTTCCATGTTCATACAGATGGCATTGTAGTTATTTACATATTCATACAGATGGCGGTGTAGATATTTCCATGTTCGTACGGGTGGCAGTGAACGTACTTCCATGTTCATACAGGTGGCGGTGTAGATATTTCCATGTTTATACAGATAGCAGTGTAGTTATTTCCATGTTTATAGAGATAGCAGTGCAGATATTTCCATTGATAAACAGATAGCTGTGTAGATATTTGCTTGTTCATACAGATAGCGGTATACATATTTCCATGTTCATACAGATAACGGGGTAGATATTTCCATGTTCATACAGAAGACGGTGTAGATATTTACCTGTTCATACAGATTGCGGTGTAGATATTTCCATGTTCATACAGATGGCTGTGTAGATATTTCCATGTTCATAGAGATGGCGGTGTAGATATTTCCATGTTTATGCAGATAGCTGTTTAGATATTTCCATTTTCATGCAGATAGCGGTGTAGATATTTCCATGTTCATCCAGATGCCGTTGTAGATATATCCATGTTCATACAGATGGGGGTGAAGATATTTCCATGTTCATACAGATGGCGGTGTAGATATTTCCATGTTGATACAAATGGCGGTGTAGATATTTCCATGTTCATAGAGATGGCGGTGTAGATATTTCCATGTTCATACAGTTAGCCGTGTAGATATTTCCATGTTCATACAGAGGGCGGTGTAGTTATTTCCATGTTCGTATGGATGGCAGTGTAGATATTTCCATGTTCATTCAGGTGGCGTTGTGGATATTTCCATGTTTATACAGATAGCAGTGTAGTTATTTCCATGTTTATAGAGATAGCAGTGTAGATATTTCCATTGATATACAGATAGCTGTGTAGATAATTGCATGTTCGTACAGATAGCGGTGTAGATATTTCCATGTTCATACAGAGAGCGGTGTAGATATTTCCATGTTCATACAGATAGCGGTGAAGTTATTTCCATGTTCATACAGATAGCGGTGTAGATATTTCCATGTTCACACAGATAGCGTTGTACATATTTCCATGCTCATACAGTCAGCGGTGTAGATATTTCCATGTTCATAGAGATAGCGGTGTAGATATTTCCATGTTCATACAGATGGTGGTCTAGATATTTCCATGTTCATACAGATAGCGGTGTAGATATTTCCATGTTCATACAGATAGCGGTGAAGTTATTTCCATGTTCATACAGATAGCGGTGCGGATATTTCCATGTTTATACAGATAGTGGTGCACATATTTCCATGTTTATACAGATAGCGGTGTAGATATTTCCATCTTATTACAGATTGCGGTGTAGATATATCCGTGTTCGTACAGATGGCGGTGTAGATATTTACATGTTCATGCAGATGGCGGTGTAGATATTCCGAAGTTTATAGTGATTGCTCTGTAGTTATTTCCATATTTATAGAGAAATCTGTGTACATATTTCCTTGTATATGCAGATAGCTGTGTAGATATTTCCATGTTCATACAGATGGCGCTGTAGATATTTACATGTTCATGCAGATGGCGTTGTAGATATTTCCATGTTCGTACAGATGGCTGTGTAGATATTTCCATGTTCATAGAGATGGCGGTGCAGATATTTCCATGTTCATACAGATAGCGGTGTAGTTATTTCCATGTTTATACAGATAGCAGTGTAGATATTTTCACTGATATACAGATAGCTGTGTAGATATTTCCATGATCATACAGATAGCGGTGTAGATATTTCCATGTTCATACAGATAGCAGTGTAGATATTTGCATGTTCATACAAATAGCGGTGTAGATATTTCCATGTTCACATATAGCGATGTAGATATTTCCATGTTCATACAAATGGCGGTGTAGAGATTTCCATGTTCATAGAGATGGCGGTGTAGATATTTCCATGTTCATACGGATAGCAGTGTAGTTATTGCCATGTTTATAGAGATAGCAGTATATATATTTCCATTATATACAGATAGCTGTGTAGATATTTGCATATTCATACAGATAGTGGTGTAGATAGTTCCATGTTCATACAGACAGCGGTGTAGATATTTCCATGTTCATACAGATGGCGGTGTAGATATTTCCATGTTTATAGAGATTGCGGTCTAGATATTTCCAAGTTTATAGAGATAGTGGTGTAGTTATTTCCAATTTTATAGAGATAGCGGTGTAGATATTTCCTTGTTTATACAGATAGCGGTGTAGATATATCCATGTTTATACAGATAGCGGTGTAGATATTTCCATGTTTATACAGATAGCGGTGTAGATATTTCCATGTTTATAGAGATGGCGGTCATGGTATTTCCTTGTTTATACAGATAGCGGTTTAGATATTTCCATGTTTATAGAGATAGCGGTGTAGATATTTCCATTTTTATACAGATTGCAATGTAGATATTTCCATGTTCATACAGATAGGGGTGTAGATATTTCCATGTTTATAGGGATGGCAGTGTAGATATTTCCATGTTCATGCAAAAGGCGGTGTAGATATTTGCATGTTTATAGAGATAGCGGTGTAGTTATTTCCTTGTTTATGAAGAAAGCTGTGTAGATATTTCCATGTATATGCAGTTAGGTGTGTAGATATTTCCATGTTCATACAGATAGCGGTGTAGATATTTCCATGTTCATTCAGATAGCGGTGTAGATATTTCCATGTTCCTACAGATAGCGGTGTAGATATTTCCAAGTTCATACAGGTAGCGGTGTAGATATTTCCATGTTCATACTGATGTCGGTGCAGATATTTCCATGTTTATAGAGATGGCGGTGTAGATATTTCCATGTTCGTGCAGATGGCGGTGTAGATATTTCCATGTTTATGCAGATAGCGGTATAGATATTTCCATGTTCAAACAAATGATAGCGGTCTAGATATTCCCTCGTTTATACAGATAGCGGTGTAGATATTACCATGTTCATAGAGATAGCGGTGTAGATAACTCCAATTTTATACAGATTGCAGTGTAGTTATTTCCATGTTCATACAGATAGCGGTGTAGATATTTCCACATTTATCGAGATTGCGGTGTAGATATTTCCATGTTCCTACAGATGGCGGTGAAGATATTTCCATGTTCATACAGATGGCGGTGTACATATTTTGAAGTTTATAGAGATAGCGGTTTAGTTATTTCCATGTTTATAGAGAAAGCTGTGTAGATATTTCCATGTATATGCAGATGGCTGTGTAGGTATTTCCATGTTCATGCAGATAGTGGAGTAGATATTTCCATGTTCCTCCAGATGCCGGTGTAGGTATATCCCTGTTCATACAGATGGCGGTGAATATATTTCCATGTTAATACAGATGGCGGTGTAGATATTTCCATGTTCATGCAAATGGCTGTGTAGATATTTCCATGTTCTTAGAGATGGTGGTGTAGATATTTCCATGTTCATACAAACGGCGGTGTAGATATTTCCATGTTCATAGAGATGGCGGTGTAGATATTTCCATGTTTATACAGATAGCAGTGTAGATATTTCCATGTTTATAGAGATAGCAGTGTAGATATTTCCATTGATATACAGATAGCTGTGTAGATATTTGCATGTTCATAGAGATAGTGGTGTAGATATTTCCAAGTATATATAGATAGCGGTGTAGATATTTCCATGTTTATACAGATATCGGTGTAGATATTTCTATGTTTCTGCAGATAGCGGTGCGGATATTTGCATCTTAATACAGATGGCGGTGTAGATATTTCCATGTTCATACAGATGGCGGTGCAGATATTTCCATGTTTATAGAGATGGCGGTGTAGATATTTCCATGTTTATACAGATAGCGGTGTAGATATTTCCATGTTTACACAGATAGCTGTGTAGATATCTCCATGTTTATACAGATAGCGGTGTAGTTATTTCCATGTTTATGCAGAAAGCGGAATAGATATTTCCATCTTAATTCAGATGGCGGTGTAGATATTTCCATGTTCCTACAGATGGCGGTGTAGATATTTCCATGTTTATTGAGATATCGTTTTAAATATTTCCATGTTTATACAGATAGCATTATAGATATTTCCATGTTTGTGCAGATAACGGTGTAGATATTTCCATGTTCATAGAGATATCGGTGTAGATAATTCCAATTTTATACAGATAGCAGTGTGGTTATTTCCATGTCCATACAGATAGCGGTGTAGATATTTCCATGTTTATACAGATGGCGGTGTAGATATTTCCATATTTATAGAGATGGCGGTGTAGATATCTCCATGTTTAATCAGATATCGGCGTAGATATTTCCATGTTTATGCAGATAGCACTGTAGACATTTCCATGTTTACACAGATACCGTTGTAGTTATTTACATGTTTGTAGAGATAGCGGTGTAGATATTTCCATGTTTATACAGAAAGCGTTGTAGATATTTCCATGTTTACACTGATAGCTGTGTAGACCTTTCCATGTTTACACAGATAGCGTTGTAGGTATTTACATGTTTATAGAGATAGTGGTGTAGTTATTTCCAAGTTTATACAGATAGCGGTGAAGATATTTCCATGTTTACACAGATAGCGGTGTGGACATTTCCATGATTATACAGATAGCGGTGTAGATATTTCCATGTTTATACAGATAGCGGTGCAGATATTTCCATGTTTATTCAGATAGCGGTGTGGATATTTCCATGTTCATACAAATGGCGGTGTATTTATTTGCATGTTCATAGAGATGGCGCTGTAGATATTTCCTTTTTTATAGAGATAGCGGTGGAGTTACTTCCATGTTTATAGAGATAGCGGTGTAGATATTTCCATGTATATAAAGATAGCAGTGTGAATTTTTCCGTGTTCATACAGATAGCGGAATAGATATTTTCACCTTTATAGAGATGGCAGTGTAGATATTTCCATGTTCATACAGTTGACGGTGTAGATATTTCCATGTTCATATAGCTAGCATTGTAGATATTTCCATGTTCATACAGATGGCGGTGTAGATATTTCCATGTTTATACAGATGGCGGTGTAGATATTTCCATGTTCATTGAGATGGCGGTGAAGATATTTCCATGTTCATACGGATGGCCGGGTAGACATTTCCATGTTCATGCAGATGGCGTTGTAGATATTTCCATGTTTACAGAGATGGCGGTGTAGATATTTCCATGTTTATACAGAAAGCAGTGTAGATATTTCCATGTTTGCACAGATAGCGGTGTAGACCTTTCCATGTTTACAGAGATCGTGTTGTAGATATTTACATGTTTATAGAGAGAGTGGTGTAGTTATTTCCAAGTTTATACAGATAGCGGTGAAGGTATTTCCATGTTTACACAAATAGCGGTGTGGACATTTCCATGATTATACAGATAGCGGTGTAGATATTTCCATGTTTATACAGATAGCGGTGCAGATATTTCCATGTTTATTCAGATAGCGGTGTGGATATTTCCATGTTTATACAGATAGCGGTGTAGATATTTCCTTGTTTATACAGATAGCGGTGTAGATATTTCCATGTTTATACAGATAGCGGTGTAGATATTTCCACCTTAATACAGATGGCGTTGTAGATATTTCCATGTTCCTACAGTTGGCAGTGTAGATATTTCCATGTTCCTACAGATGGCATTGTAGATATTTCCATGTTCATTCAAATGCCGGTGTAGATATTTCAATGTTCATACAGATAGCAGTGTAGATATTTCCATGTTCATACAGATAGCGGTGTAGAAATTTCCATGTTCATACAGATAGCGGTGTGCATATTTCCGTGTTCATACAGATAGCGGTGTAGATATTTCCATGTTCATACAGATAGCAGTGTAGATATTTCCATGTTCATCCAGATGGCGCTGAATATGTTTCAATGTTCATACAGATTTTGGTGTAGATATTTCCATGTTTATAGAGGTGGTGGTGTAGATATTTTCATGTTTACACAGAGGGCGGTTTAGATATTTCCATGTTTACAGAGATAGCGGTGTAGATGTTTCCTTGTTGATACACATAGAGGTTTAGATATTTCCAAGTTTATAGAGATAGCGGTGTAGATATTTCCAAGTTTATAGAGATAGCAGTGTAGATATTTCCAATGTTATACAGATAGCAGTGTAGATATTTCCATGTCCATACAGATAGCGGTGTAGATATTTCCACTTTTATAGAGATGGCATTGTAGATATTTCCATGTTCATACAGATGGCGTTGTAGACATTTCCATGTTTATATAGATGGAGGTGTAGATATTTCCATGTTTATAGAGATGGCGGTGTAGATATTTCCATGTTTATACAGATAGCGGTGTAGATATTTCCATGTTTACACAGATAGCTGTGTAGATATCTCCATGTTTATACAGATAGCGGTGTAGTTATTTCCATGTTTATGCAGAAAGCGGAATAGATATTTCCATCTTAATTCAGATGGCGGTGTAGATATTTCCATGTTCCTACAGATGGCGGTGTAGATATTTACATGTTCATTCAGATGGCGGTGTAGATATTTCCAAGTTCATAGATATAGCGGTTTGGTTATTTCCATGTTTATAGATAAAGCTGTGTAGATATTTCCATGTATATGTAGATACCTGTGTAGGTATTTCCATGTTCATACAGATAGCAGTGTAGATAATTCTACGTTTATAGAGATGGCGGTGTATATATTTCTATGTTCATACAGATATTGGTGTAGATATTAACATGTTTATAGAGATGGCGGTGTAGATATTTCCATGTTTATACAGAAAGCGGTGTAGATATTTCCATGTTTACACAGATAGTGGTGTAGACTTTTCCGTGTTTACACTGATAGCATTGTAGATATTTACATGTTTATAGAGATAGTAGTGTAGTTATTTCCATGTTTACACAGATAGCGGTGAAGATATTTCCATGTTTACACAGATAGCGGTGTGGACATTTCCATGATTATACAGATAGCGGTGTAGGTATTTCCATGTTTATACTGATGGCAGTGTAGATATTTCCATGTTCATCCAGATGGCGGTGAAGGTATTTCCATGTTCATACAGATGGCGGTGACGATATTTCCATGTTCCTTCAGATGGCGGTGTAGATATTTCCATGTTCATACACATGGCGGTGTAGATATTTCCATGTTCATAGAGATGGCAGGGTAGATATTTCCATTTTCATACTGTTGGCATTGTAGATATTTCCATGTTCATACAGATGGCGGTGTAGATATTTCCATTTTTATAGCGTGGCGGTGTAGATATTTTCATGTTTATACAGAGGGCGGTTTAAATGTTTCCATGTTTACAGATTTAGCGGTGTATTTTCATGTTGATACACATAGCGGTGTAGAGATTTCCAAGTTTATAGTGATAGCGGAGTAGATATTTCCAAGCTTATAGAGATAGCGGTGTAGATATTTCCATGTTTATAGAGATAGCGGTGTAGATATTTCCATGTTTATACAGATAGCGGTATAGATATTTCCATGTTTATACTGATGGCGGTGTAGATATATCTATGTTTATAGAGATGGCAGTCTAGATATTTCCATGTTTACAGAGATAGTGTTGTAGTTATTTCCAAGTTTATAGAGACAGCGGTGTAGATATATCCAAGTTTATACAGATAGCGGTGTAGATATTTCCATGTTTATACAGATAGCGGTGTAGATATTTCCATGTTTACACAGATAGCGGTGTGGATATCTCCATGTTTATACACATGGCGGTGTAGATATTTCCATGTTCATACAGATGGCGGTGTAGATATTTCCATGTTCATACAGATGGCGCTGTAGATATTTCCAAGTTTATAGAGATAGCGGTGTACTTATTTCCATGTTTATGGATAAAGCTGTGTAGATATTTCCATGTATATGCAGATAGCTGTGTAGATATTTCCATGTTCATACAGATAGCAGTGTAGATAATTCCACCTTTATAGAGATGGCGGTGTAGATATTTCTACGTTCATTCAGATGTCGGTGTAGATATTAATATGTTTATAGAGATGGCCGTGTGGATATTTCCATGTTTATACAGATGGCGGTGTAGATATTTCTATGTTTATAGATTAGGCGGTGTAGATATTTCCATGTTTATACAGAAAGCGGTGTAGATATTTCCATGTTTACACAGACAGCGGTGTAGACCTTTCCATGTTTACACAGATATCGTTGTAGATATTTACATGTTTATAGAGATAGTAGTGTAGTTATTTCCATGTTTACACAGATAGCGGTGAAGATATTTCCATGTTTACACAGATAGCGGTGTGGACATTTCCATGATTATACAGATAGCGGTGTAGGTATTTCCATGTTTATACTGATGGCAGTGTAGATATTTCCATGTTCATCCAGATGGCGGTGAAGGTATTTCCATGTTCATACAGATGGCGGTGACGATATTTCCATGTTCCTTCAGATGGCGGTGTAGATATTTCCATGTTCATACACATGGCGGTGTAGATATTTCCATGTTCATAGAGATGGCAGGGTAGATATTTCCATTTTCATACGGTTGGCATTGTAGATATTTCCATGTTCATACAGATGGCGGTGTAGATATTTCCATTTTTATAGCGTGGCGGTGTAGATATTTTCATGTTTATACAGAGGGCGGTTTAAATGTTTCCATGTTTACAGATTTAGCGGTGTATTTTCATGTTGATACACATAGCGGTGTAGAGATTTCCAAGTTTATAGTGATAGCGGAGTAGATATTTCCAAGCTTATAGAGATAGCGGTGTAGATATTTCCATGTTTATAGAGATAGCGGTGTAGATATTTCCATGTTTATACAGATAGCGGTATAGATATTTCCATGTTTATACTGATGGCGGTGTAGATATATCTATGTTTATAGAGATGGCAGTCTAGATATTTCCATGTTTACAGAGATAGTGTTGTAGTTATTTCCAAGTTTATAGAGACAGCGGTGTAGATATATCCAAGTTTATACAGATAGCGGTGTAGATATTTCCATGTTTATACAGATAGCGGTGTAGATATTTCCATGTTTACACAGATAGCGGTGTGGATATCTCCATGTTTATACACATGGCGGTGTAGATATTTCCATGTTCATACAGATGGCGGTGTAGATATTTCCATGTTCATACAGATGGCGCTGTAGATATTTCCAAGTTTATAGAGATAGCGGTGTACTTATTTCCATGTTTATGGATAAAGCTGTGTAGATATTTCCATGTATATGCAGATAGCTGTGTAGATATTTCCATGTTCATACAGATAGCAGTGTAGATAATTCCACCTTTATAGA
The DNA here is from genome assembly GCF_029281585.2 of Gorilla gorilla gorilla. NCBI lineage: Eukaryota > Metazoa > Chordata > Mammalia > Primates > Hominidae > Gorilla > Gorilla gorilla. The sequence continues at coordinate 149,380,450 of NC_073232.2, forward strand.
GATGGCGGTGTAGATATTTCTACGTTCATTCAGATGGCGGTGTAGATATTAATATGTTTATAGAGATGGCCGTGTGGATATTTCCATGTTTATACAGATGGCGGTGTAGATATTTCTATGTTTATAGATTAGGCGGTGTAGATATTTCCATGTTTATACAGAAAGCGGTGTAGATATTTCCATGTTTACACAGACAGCGGTGTAGACCTTTCCATGTTTACACAGATATCGTTGTAGATATTTACATGTTTATAGAGATAGCGGTGTAGTTATTTCCATGTTAATACAGATAGCGCTGAAGGCATTTCCATGTTTACACAGATAGCAGTGTGGATATTTCCATGTTTATACACATAGCGGTGTGGATATTTCCATCTTAATACAGATGGTGGTGTAGATATTTCCATGTTCCTACAGATGGCGGTGTAGATATTTCCATGTTCATACACATGGCGGTGTAGATATTTCCATGTTCATAGAGATGGCAGGGTAGATATTTCCATTTTCATACGGTTGGCATTGTAGATATTTCTATGTTCATACAGATGGCGGTGTAGATATTTCCATTTTTATATCGTGGCGATGTAGATATTTTCATGTTTATACAGAGGGCGGTTTAAATGTTTCCATGTTTACAGATTTAGTGGTGTATTTTCATGTTGATACACATAGCGGTGTAGAGATTTCCAAGTTTATAGTGATAGCGGAGTAGATATTTCCAAGCTTATAGAGATAGCGGTGTAGATATTTCCATGTTTATAGAGATAGCGGTGTAGATATTTCCATGTTTATACAGATAGCGGTATAGATATTTCCATGTTTATACTGATGGCGGTGTAGATATATCTATGTTTATAGAGATGGCAGTCTAGATATTTCCATGTTTACAGAGATAGTGTTGTAGTTATTTCCAAGTTTATAGAGACAGCGGTGTAGATATATCCAAGTTTATACAGATAGCGGTGTAGATATTTCCATGTTTATACAGATAGCGGTGTAGATATTTCCATGTTTACACAGATAGCGGTGTGGATATCTCCATGTTTATACACATGGCGGTGTAGATATTTCCATGTTCATACAGATGGCGGTGTAGATATTTCCATGTTCATACAGATGGCGCTGTAGATATTTCCAAGTTTATAGAGATAGCGGTGTACTTATTTCCATGTTTATGGATAAAGCTGTGTAGATATTTCCATGTATATGCAGATAGTTGTGTAGATATTTCCATGTTCATACAGATAGCAGTGTAGATAATTCCACCTTTATAGAGATGGCGGTGTAGATATTTCTACGTTCATTCAGATGGCGGTGTAGATATTAATATGTTTATAGAGATGGCCCTGTGGATATTTCCATGTTTATACAGATGGCGGTGTAGATATTTCTATGTTTATAGATTAGGCGGTGTAGATATTTCCATGTTTATACAGAAAGCGGTGTAGATATTTCCATGTTTACACAGACAGCGGTGTAGACCTTTCCATGTTTACACAGATATCGTTGTAGATATTTACATGTTTATAGAGATAGCGGTGTAGTTATTTCCATGTTAATACAGATAGCGCTGAAGGTATTTCCATGTTTACACAGGTAGCAGTGTGGATATTTCCATGTTTATACACATAGCGGTGTGGATATTTCCATCTTAATACAGATGGTGGTGTAGATATTTCCATGTTCCTAGAGATGGCGGTGTAGATATTTCCATGTTCATACAGAAGGTGGTGTAGACATTTCCATGTTTAGTCATATAGCATTGTAGATATTTCCATGTTTATATAGATAGCGGTGTAGTTATTTCCATGTTTATACAGATAGCGGTGAAAATATTTCCATGTTTACACAGATAGCGGTGTGGATATTTCCATCTTTATACAGATAGCAGTGTAGATATTTCCATGTTTATACTGATAGCGGTGCAGATATTTCCATGTTTATACAGATAGCGGTGTAGATATTTCCATGTTTATACAGGTAGCGATGTAGATATTTCCAAGTTTATAGAGATAGCGGTGTAAATATTTCCATGTTTATACAGATACTGGTGTAGATATTTCCATCTTAATACAGATGGCGTTGTAGATATTTCCTTGTTCATACAGATGGCGGTGCAGATATTCCCATGTTCATACAGATTGCGGTGTAGATATTTCCATGTTTATAGCGATGGCGGTGTAGATATTTCCATGTTTATTCAGATAGCGGTGTAGATATTTCCATCTTTATACAGATAGCGGTGTAGATATTTCCACGTTTATACAGATGTCGGTGTAGATATTTCCATGTTTATAGACATGGCGGTGTAGATATTTCTACGTTTATACAGATGGCGGTGTAGATGCTTCCTTCTTTATATACATAGCGGTGTAGATATCTCCATGTTCATACAGATGGCTGTTTAGATATTTCCATCTTTATAGAGATGGCGGTATAGGTATTTCCATGTTTATGGAGATGGCGGTGTAGATATTTTCATGTTCCTACAGATGGCGGAGTAGATATTTCCATGTTTATAGATATGGCGGTGTAGATATTTCCACGTTTATAGAGATAGTGGTGTAGTTATTTGCAAGTTTATAGAGATAGCGGTGTAGATATTTCCATGGTTATACAGATAGCGGTGTAGTTATTTCCATGTTTATTCACAGAGCAGTGTAGATTTTTTCATGTTTGTAGAAATAGCGGTCTAGATATTTCGTTGTTCATACAGATAGCGGGGTAGATATTTCCATACTTATAGACATAGAAGTGTAGATATTTCCATTTTTATACTAATAGCAGTTTGAATATTTCCAAGTTCATACAGACAGCAGTGTAGATATTTCCACCTTCATAGATATGGCGGTGTAGATATTTCCATATTCATACGGTTGGCAGTGTAGATATATCCATGTTTACACAGATGGCGGTGTAGACATTTCCATGTTTACACAGATAGCATTGTAAATATTTACGTGTTCATAGAGATAGCGGTGTAGTTATTTCCATGTTTATACAGAGAGCTGTGAAGATATTTCCATGTTCATAGAGATGGCAGTCTAGATATTTCCATCTTTATAGAGACAGTCGTGTAGTTATTTCCAAGTTTATAGAGACAGCGTTGTAGATATTTCGATGTTTATACAGATAGCGGTGAAGATATTTCCATGTTTATACAGATAGCGGTGTAGATATTTCCATTTTTATACAGATAGCAGTGTAGATATTTCCATGTTTATAGAGATAGTGGTGTAGATAATTTCAATTTTATACAGATAGCAGTGTAGATATTTCCAAGTTCATGCAGATAGCGGTGTAGATATTTCCACGTTTATAGAGATGGCGGTGTAGATATTTCCATGTTCATACTGATGGCGGTGTAGATATTTCCAAGTTCATACAAATGGTGGTGTAGATATTTCCATGTTCATAGAGAAGGCGGTGTAGATATTTCCATGTTCAAACAAATGGCGGTGTAGATATTTCCATGTTCATAGAGATGGCGGTGTAGATATTTCCATGTTTATACAGATAGCAGTGTAGTTATTTCCATGTTTATAGAGATAGCAGTGTAGATATTTTCATTGATATACAGCTAGCTGTGTAGATATTTGCATGTTCATACAGATGGCTGTGTAGATATTTCCATGTTCATACAGATAGCGGTGTAGATATTTCTTTCTTCATACAGATAGCATTGTAGATATTTCCATGTTCATACAGTTAGCGGTGTGGATATTTCCATGTTCATACAGATGGCGGTGGAGATATTTCCATGTTCATACAGATGGCGGTGTAGATATTTCCATGTTCGTACTGATGGCAGTGTAGATATTTCCATCTTCATACAGGTGGCGGTGTATATATTTCCATGTTTATACAGATAGCAGTGTAGTTATTTCCATGTTTATAGAGATAGCTGTGTAGATATTTCCATTGATATACAGATAGCTGTGTAGATATTTCCATGTTCATACAGATAGCGGTGTAGATATTTCCATGTTCATACAGATAACGGTGTAGATATTTCCATGTTCATACAGATAGCGGTGTAGATATTTCCATGTTTATACAGTTAGGGGTGTAGATATTTCCATGTTCATACAAATGGCGGTGTAGTTATTTCCATGTTTATACAGATAGCAGTGTAGATATTTCCATGTTTATAGAGATAGCAGTGTAGATATTTCCATTGATATACAGATAGCTGAGTAGATATTTGCATGTTCATACACATAGCGGTTTAGATATTTCCATGTTCATACAGATAGCGGTGTAGATATTTCCATGTTCGTACAGATGGTGGTGTAGATATTTCCATGTTTATGCAGATGGCGGTATAGATATTTCCATGTTTATACAGATGGTGGTGTAGATTTTTCCATGTTCATAGAGATGGCGGTGTTGATATTTCGAAGTTTATAGAGATAGCGCTGTAGTTATTTCTATAATTATATAGAAATCTGTGTAGATATTTCCATGTATATTCAGATAGCTGTTTAGATATTTCCATGTTCATGCAGATAGCGGTGTAGTTATTTCCATGTTCATCCAGATTCCGGTGTAGATACATCCATGTTCATACAGATGGCGGTGAAGATATTTCCATGTTCATACAGATGGCTGTGTAGATATTTCCATGTTCATAGAGATGGCAGTGTAGATATTTCCATGTTGATACAGATAGTTGGGCAGATATTTCCATGTTTATACAGATAGCGGTGTAGATATTTCCATCTTAATACAGATTGCGGTGTAGATACGTCCATGATCGTACAGATGGCGGTGTAGATATTTCCATGTTCATACAGATGGCGGTGTAGATATTTCGAAGTTTATAGAGATAGTGATGTAGTTATTTCCATATTTATAGAGAAATCTGTGTAGATATTTCCATGTATATTCAGATAGCTGTGTAGATGTTTCCATGTTCATTCAGATTACGCTGTAGATATTTCCATGTTCATCCAGATGCCGGTGTACATATATCCATGTTCATACAAATGGGGGTGAAGATATTTCCATGTTCACACAGATGGCGGTGTAGGTATTTCCATGTTCATACAAATGGCGGTTTAGATATTTCCATGTTCATAGAGATGGCGGTGTAGATATTTCCAGGTTCATACAAATGGCGGTGTAGATATTTCCATGTTCATAGAGATGGCGGTGTAGATATTTCCATGTTTATACAGATAGCAGTGTAGTTATTTCCATGTTTATAGAGATATCAGTCTGGATATTTCCATTGATATACAGATAGCTGTGTAGATATTTGCATGTTCATACAGATAGCGGTGTAGATATTTCCATGTTCATACAGATAGCGGTGTAGATATTTAAATGTTCATACAGTTAGCAGTGTAGATATTTGTATGTTCATACAGATGGCGGTGTACATATTTACATGTTGATACAGATCGCGGTGTAGATATTTCCATGTTCCTACAGATAGCGGTGTAGATATTTCCATGTTCATACAGATAGCGGTGTAGATATTTCCATGTTCATACAGATAGCGGTGTAGGTATTTCCATGTTCATACAGTTAGCGGTTTAGATATTGCCATGTTCATACAGATGGCGGTGTAGATATTTCCATGTTCATACAGATGGCGGTGTAGTTATTTCCATGTTCATACAGATAGCGGTGTAGATATTTCCATGTTCATACAGATAGCGGTGTAGATATTTCCATGTTCATACAGATAGCGGTGTAGATATTTCCATGTTCATACCAATAGCGGTGTAGACATTTCCATGTTCATATATTTAGCGGTGTAGATATTTCCATGTTCATACAGATGGCGAAGATATTTCCATGTTCATACAGATAGCGGTGTAGATATTTCCATGTTCATACAGTTAGCGGTGTAGATATTTCCATGTTCATACAGATGGAAGTGTAGATATTTCCATGTTCATAGAGATGGCGGTGTAGATATCTCCATATTTATAAAGATAGCAGTGTAGTTATTGCCATGTTTATAGAGATAGCAGTGTAGATATTTCCATTGATATACAGACAGCTGTGTAGATATTTGCATGGTTATACAGATAACGGTGTAGATATTACCATGTTCGTAAAGATAGCGGTGCAGATATTTCCATGTTCATACAGATAGCGGTGTAGATATTTCCATGTTCATACAGATAGCGGTATAGATATTTAAATGTTCATACAGTTAGCGGTGTAGATATTTGCATGTTCATACAGATGGCGGAGTAGATATTTTCTTGTTGATACAGATGGCGGTGTAGATATTTCCATGTTCATACAGATAGTGGTGTAGATATTTCCATGTTCATACAGATAGCGGTGTAGATATTTCCTTGTTCATACAGATAGCGGTGTAGATATTTCCATGTTCATACCAATAGCGGTGTAGGCATTTCCATGTTCATACATTTAGCGGTGTAGATATTTCCATGTTCATACAGATGGCGGTGAAGATATTTCCATGTTTATACAGATAGCGGTGTAGATATTTCCATGTTTATACAGATAGAAGTGTAGATATTTCCATGTTTATAGAGAGAATGGTGTAGATAAGTTCAATTTTATACAGAGAGCAGTGTAGATATTTCCAAGTTCATACAGATAGCGGTGTAGATATTTCCACGTTTATAGAGATGGCGGTGTAGATATTTCCATGTTCATACAGATGGCGGTGCAGATATTTCCATGTTTATCGGGATGGCGGTGTAGATATTTTCAGGTTTAAACAGATGGCAGTGTAGATATTACCATGTTTACACAGATAGCGGTGTAGATATTTCCCTGTTTACACAGATAGCGGTGTAGACATTTCCATGATTACACAGATAGCGGTGTGGATATTTCCATGTTTATGCAGATAGCAGTGTAGATATTTCCATGTTTATACAGATAGCGGTGCGGTTATTTCCATGTTTATACAGATAGATGGGCCGATATTTCCATGTTTATACAGATAGCGGTGTAGATATTTCCATCTTAATACAGATGGCGGTGTAGATATGTCCATGTTCATACAGATAGCGGTGTAGAGATTTCCATGTTCATACAGATAGCGGTGTAGATATTTCCATGTTCATACAGATAGCGGTGTAGAGATTTCCATGTTCATACAGATAGCGGTGTAGATATTTCCATGTTCATACAGATAGCGGTCTAGATATTTCCAGGTTCATACCAATAGCGGTGCAGACATTTGCATGTTCATACAGTTAGAGGTGTAGGTATTTCCATGTTCATACAGATGGCTGTGTAGATATTTACATGTTCATACAGATGGCGGTGTAGATATTTCCATGTTTGTACGGATGGCATTGTAGATATTTCCATGTTCATACAGGTGGCGGTGTAGATATTTCCATGTTTATACAGATAGCAGTGTAGTTATTTCAATGTTAATAGGGATAGCAGTGTAGATATTTTCATTGATATACAGATAGCTGTGTAGATATTTGAATGTTCATACAGATAGCGGTGTAGATATTTCCATGTTCGTACAGATAGCGGTGTAGATATTTCCATGTTCGTACGGATGTCAGTGTAGATATTTCCATGTTCATACAGGTGGCGGTGTAGATATTTCCATGTTTACAGAGATAGCAGTGTAGTTATTTCGATGTTTATAGAGACAGCTGTGTAGCTATTTCCATTGATATACAGATAGCTGTGTAGATATTTGCATGTTCATACAGATAGTGGTGTAGATATTTTACATGTTCGTACACATAGCGGTGTAGATATTTCCAGGTTCATACAGATAGCGGTGTAGATATTTCTACGTTTATAGAGATGGCGGTGTAGATATTTCCATGTTCATACAGATGGCGATGTAGATATTTCCATGTTTATAGGGATGGCGGTGTAGATATTTCCATGTTCATATTGATAGCGGTGTAGATATTTCCATCTTAATACAGCTGGCGGTGTAGAAATGTCCATGTTTGTACAGATAGCGGTGTAGATATTTCCATGTTCATACAGATGGCGGTGTAGATATTTCAAAGTTTATAGAGATAGCGCTGTAGTTATTTCCATATTTATAGAGAAATCTGTGTAGATATTTCCGTGTATATGCAGATAGCTGTGTAGATATTTCCATGTTCATGCAGATAGCGGTGTAGATATTTCCATGTTCATCCAGATGCCTGTGTACATTTATCCATGTTCATACAGATGGCGGTGAAGATATTTCCATGTTCATACAGATAGCGGTGTAGATATTTCCATGTTCATAGGGATAGCGGTGTAGATATTTGCATGTTCATATAGATAGCGGTGTAGATATTTCCATGTTCATACAGATAGCGGTGTAGATATTTCCTTGTTCATACAGATAGCGGTGTAGATAATGCCATGTTCATACAGTTAGCGGTGTAGATATTTCCATGTTCATACAGATGGCGGTGTAGATATTTCCATGTTCATACAGATAGCGGTGTAGATATTTCCATGTTCATACAGATAGCAGTGTAGTTATTTCCATGTTTATAGAGATACCAGTGTGGATATTTCCATTGATATACAGATAGCTCTGTAGGTATTTACATGTTCATACAGATAGCGGTGTAGATATTTCCATGTTCATAGAGATAGCGGTGTAGATATTTGCATGTTCATACAGATAGCGGTGTAGATATTTCCATGTTCATACAGATAGCTGTGTAGATATTTCCATGTTCATACAGATAGCGGTGTAGATAATGCCATGTTCATACAGTTAGCGGTGTAGATATTTCCATGTTCATACAGATGGCGGTGTAGATATTTCCATGTTCATACAGATAGCGGTGTAGAGATTTCCATGTTCATACAGATAGCGGTGTAGATATTTCCATGTTCATACAGATAGCGGTCTAGATATTTCCAGGTTCATACCAATAGCGGTGCAGACATTTGCATGTTCATACAGTTAGAGGTGTAGGTATTTCCATGTTCATACAGATGGCTGTGTAGATATTTACATGTTCATACAGATGGCGGTGTAGATATTTCCATGTTTGTACGGATGGCATTGTAGATATTTCCATGTTCATACAGGTGGCGGTGTAGATATTTCCGTGTTTATACAGATAGCAGTGTAGTTATTTCAATGTTAATAGGGATAGCAGTGTAGATATTTTCATTGATATACAGATAGCTGTGTAGATATTTGAATGTTCATACAGATAGCGGTGTAGATATTTCCATGTTCATACAGATAGCGGTGTAGATATTTCCATGTTCGTACGGATGTCAGTGTAGATATTTCCATGTTCATACAGGTGGCGGTGTAGATATTTCCATGTTTACAGAGATAGCAGTGTAGTTATTTCGATGTTTATAGAGACAGCTGTGTAGCTATTTCCATTGATATACAGATAGCTGTGTAGATATTTGCATGTTCATACATATAGTGGTGTAGATATTTTCCATGTTCGTACACATAGCGGTGTAGATATTTCCATGTTCATACAGATAGCGGTGTAGATATTTCCATGTTCATGCAGATGACGGTGTAGATATTTACATGTTCATACAGATGGCGGTATATATACTTCCATGTTCGTACAGATGGCGTTGTAGATATTTCCATGTTCATAGAGATGGCGGTGTAGATATTTCCATGTTTTTGCAGTTAGCGGTATAGATATTTCCATGTTTATACAGATGGTGGTGTAGATATTTCCATGTTTATAGAGATGGCGGTCTAGATATTTCCATGTTTACAGAGATAGTGGTGAAGTTATTTCCAAGTTTGTAGAGACAGCATTGTAGGTATTTCCATGTTTATACAGATAGCGGTGAAGATATTTCCATGTTAATACAGATAGCAGTGTAGTTATTTCCATGTTTATAGGGATACCAGTCTGGATATTTCCATTGATATACAGATAGCTGTGTAGATATTTGCATGTTCTTACAGATAGCGGTGTAGATATTTCCATGTTCATACAGATAGCGGTGTAGGTATTTCCATGTTCATACAGATAGCGGTGTAGATATTTCCATGTTCATACAGATAGCGGTGTAGATATTTCCATGTTCCTACAGATAGCGGTGTAGATATTTAAATGTTCATACAGTTAGCGGTGTAGATATTTGCATGTTCATACAGATGGCGGTGTAGATATTTACATGTTGATACAGATGGCGGTGTAGATATTTCCATGTTCATACAGATAGCGGTGTAGATATTTCCATGTTCATACAGATAGCGGTGTAGATATTTCCATGTTCATACAGATACCAGTGTAGATATTTCCATGTTCATACCAATAGCGGTGTAGACATTTCCATGTTCATACATTTAGCGGTGTAGATATTTCCATGTTCATACAGATGGCGGTGAAGATATTTACATGTTCATACAGATGGCGGTGTAGATATTTCTATGTTTGTACGGATGGCAGTGTAGATATTTCCATGTTCATACACGTGGCGGTGTAGATATTTCCATGTTTATACAGACAGCAGTGTAGATATTACCATGCTAATACAGATAGCGGTGTAGATATTTCCACTGATATACAGATAGCTGTGTAGATATTTGCATGTTCATACAGATAGCGGTGTAGATATTTCCATGTTCGTACAGATAGCGGTGTAGCTATTTCCATGTTCATACATATAGCGGTGTAGATATTTCCATGTTCATACAGATAGCGGTGTAGATATTTCCATGTTCATACCAATAGCGGTGTAGACATTTCCATGTTCATATATTTAGTGGTGTAGATATTTCCATGTTCATACAGATGGCGAAGATATTTCCATGTTCATACAGATAGCGGTGTAGATATTTCCATGTTCATACAGTTAGCGGTGTAGATATTTCAATGTTCATACAGATGGTGGTGTAGATATTTCCATGTTCATAGAGATGGCGGTGTAGATATCTCCATATTTATACAGATAGCATTGTATTTATTTCCATGTTTATAGAGATAGCAGTGTAGATATTTCCATTGATATACAGACAGCTGTGTAGATATTTCCATGGTCATACAGATAGCGGTGTAGATATTTCCATGTTCGTACAGATGGCGGTGTAGATATTTCCATGTTCATAGAGATGGCGGTGTAGATATTTCCATGTTTATGCAGATAGCGGTATAGATATTTCCATGTTTATACAGATGGTGGTGTAGATATTTCCATGTTCATACAAATGGCGGTGTAGATATTTCCATGTTCATTGAGATGGCGGTGTAGATATTTCCATGTTCATACAAATGGCGGTGTAGATATTTCCATGTTCATAGAGATGGCAGTGTAGATATTTCCATATTTATACAGATAGCAGTGTAGTTATTTCCATGTTTATAGGGATAGCAGTGTAGATATTTTCATTGATATACAGATAGCTGTGTAGATATTTGCATGTTCATACAGATAGCGGTGTAGATATTTCCATGTTCATACAGATAGCGGTGTAGATATTTCCATGTTCATACAGATAGCGGTGTAGATATTTCCATGTTCATACTGATAGCGGTGTAGATATTTCCATGTTCATACAGATAGCAGTGTAGATATTTCCATATTCCTACAGTTAGCGGTGTAGATATTTCCATGTTCACACAGATGGCGGTGTAGATATTTACCTGTTCATACAGATGGCGGTGTAGATATTTCCATGTTCATACAGATGGCGGTGTAGATATTTCCATGTTCGTACGGATGGCAGTGTAGATATTTCCATGTTCATACAGGTGGCGGTGTAGATATTTCCATGTTTACAGAGATAGCAGTGTAGTTATTTCGATGTTTATAGAGACAGCTGTGTAGATATTTCCATTGATATACAGGTAGCTGTGTAGATATTTGCATGTTCATACAGATAGTGGTGTAGATATTTTCCATGTTCGTACACATAGCGGTGTAGATATTTCCATGTTCATACAGATAGCGGTGTAGATATTTCCATGTTCATACAGATAACGGTGTAGATATTTCCATGTTCATACAGATAACGGTGTAGATATTTCCATGTTCATACAGATAGCAGTGTAGATATTTCCATGTTCATACAGTTAGCGGTGTAGATATTTCCATGTTCATGCAGATGGCGGTGTAGATATTTACATGTTCATACAGATGGCGGTATAGATACTTCCATGTTCGTACAGATGGCGTTGTAGATATTTCCATGTTCATAGAGATGGCGGTGTAGATATTTCCATGTTTTTGCAGTTAGCGGTATAGATATTTCCATGTTTATACAGATGGTGGTGTAGATATTTCCATGTTTATAGAGATGGCGGTCTAGATATTTCCATGTTTACAGAGATAGTGGTGAAGTTATTTCCAAGTTTATAGAGACAGCATTGTAGATATTTCCATGTTTATACAGATAGCGGTGAAGATATTTCCATGTTAATACAGATAGCAGTGCAGTTATTTCCATGTTTATAGGGATACCAGTCTGGATATTTCCATTGATATACAGATAGCTGTGTAGATATTTGCATGTTCATACAGATAGCGGTGTAGATATTTCCATGTTCATACAGATAGCGGTGTAGATATTTCCATGTTCATACAGATAGCAGTGTAGATATTTCCATGTTCCTACAGATAGCGGTGTAGATATTTAAATGTTCATACAGTTAGCGGTGTAGATATTTGCATGTTCATACAGATGGCGGTGTAGATATTTACATGTTGATACAGATGGCGGTGTAGATATTTCCATGTTCATACAGATAGCGGTGTAGATATTTCCATGTTCATACAGATAGCATTGTAGATATTTCCATGTTCATACAGATACCAGTGTAGATATTTCCATGTTCATACCAATAGCGGTGTAGACATTCCCATGTTCATACATTTAGCGGTGTAGATATTTCCATGTTCATACAGATGGCGGTGAAGATATTTACATGTTCATACAGATGGCGGTGTAGATATTTCTATGTTTGTACGGATGGCAGTGTAGATATTTCCATGTTCATACACGTGGCGGTGTAGATATTTCCATGTTTATACAGATAGCAGTGTAGATATTACCAAGCTAATAAAGATAGCGGTGTAGATATTTTCACTGATATACAGATAGCTGTGTAGATATTTGCATGTTCATACAGATAGCGGTGTAGATATTTCCATGTTCGTACAGATAGCGATGTAGCTATTTCCATGTTCATACAGATAGCGGTGTAGATATTTCTATGTTCATACAGACAGCGGTGTAGATATTTCCATGTTCATACAGTTAGCGGTGTAGATATTTCCATGTTCATACAGATGGCGGTGTAGATATTTCCATGTTCTTACACTTAGCGGTGTAGATATTTCCATGTTCATACAGATGGCGGTGTAGATATTTACACGTTCTTACAGATGGCGGTATAGATATTTCCATGTTCTTACAGATGGCGGTGTAGATAATTCCATGTTCATAGAGATGGCGGTGTAGATATTTCCATGTTTATGCAGATAGCGGTATAGATATTTCCATGTTTATACAGATTGTGGTGTAGGTGTTTCCATGTTTATAGATATGGCGGTCTAGATATTTCCATGTTTACAGAGATAGTGGTGTAGTTATTTCCAAGTTTACAAAGACAGCGTTGTAGATATTTCCATGTTTATACAGATAGCGGTGAAGATATTTCCAGGTTTATACAGATAGCGGTGTAGATACTTCCATGTTTATACAGATTGCAGTGTACATATTTCCATGTTTATAGAGATAATGTTGTAGATAATTTCAATTTTATACAGAGAGCAGTGTAGAAATTTCCAGGTTCATACAGATAGCGGTGTAGATATTTCCACGTTTATAGAGATGGCGGTGTTGATATTTCCATGTTCATACAGATGGCGATGTAGATATTTCCATGTTTATAGGGATGGCGTTGTAGATATTTCCATGTTCTTATAGATAGCGGTGTAGATATTTCCATCTTAATACAGCTGGCGGTGTAGATATGTCCATGTTTGTACAGATGGCGGTGTAGATATTTCCATGTTCATACAGATGGCGGTGTAGATATTTCAAAGTTTATAGAGATAGCGCTGTAGTTATTTCCATATTTATAGAGAAATCTGTGTAGTTATTTCCGTGTATATGCAGATAGCTGTGTAGATATTTCCATGTTCATGCAGATAGCGGTGTAGATATTTCCATGTTCATCCAGATGCCGGTGTACATTTATCCATGTTCATACAGATGGCGGTGAAGATATTTCAATGTTCATACAGATGGTGGTGTAGGTATTTCCATGTTCATACAAATGGCGGTGTAGATATTTCCATGTTCATAGATATGGCGGGGTAGATATTTCCAGGTTCATACAGATGGCGGTGTAGATATTTCCATGTTCATAGAGATGGCCGTGTAGATATTTCCATGTTTATACAGATAGCAGTGTAGTTATTTCCATGTTTATAGAGATACCAGTGTGGATATTTCTATTGATATACAGATAGCTCTGTAGGTATTTACATGTTCATACAGATAGCGGTGTAGATATTTCCATGTTCATAGAGATAGCGGTGTAGATATTTGCATGTTCATATAGATAGCAGTGTAGATATTTCCATGTTCATACAGATAGCTGTGTAGATATTTCCATGTTCATACAGATAGCGGTGTAGATAATGCCATGTTCATACAGATAGCGGTGTAGATATTTCCATGTTCGTACGGATGGCAGTGTAGATATTTCCATGTTCATACAGGTGGCGGTGTAGATATTTCCATGTTTACAGAGATAGCAGTGTAGTTATTTCGATGTTTATAGAGATAGCTGTGTAGATATTTCCATTGATATACAGATAGCTGTGTAGATATTTGCATGTTCATACAGATAGTGGTGTAGATATTTTCCATGTTCGTACACATAGCGGTGTAGATATTTCCATGTTCATACAGATAGCGGTGTAGATATTTCCATGTTCATACAGATAACGGTGTAGATATTTCCATGTTCATACAGATAACGGTGTAGATATTTCCATGTTCATACAGATAGCAGTGTAGATATTTCCATGTTCATACAGTTAGCGGTGTAGATATTTCCATGTTCATGCAGATGGCGGTGTAGATATTTACATGTTCATACAGATGGCGGTATAGATACTTCCATGTTCGTACAGATGGCGTTGTAGATATTTCCATGTTCATAGAGATGGCGGTGTAGATATTTCCATGTTTTTGCAGTTAGCGGTATAGATATTTCCATGTTTATACAGATGGTGGTGTAGATATTTCCATGTTTATAGAGATGGCGGTCTAGATATTTCCATGTTTACAGAGATAGTGGTGAAGTTATTTCCAAGTTTATAGAGACAGCATTGTAGATATTTCCATGTTTATACAGATAGCGGTGAATATATTTCCATGTTAATACAGATAGCAGTGCAGTTATTTCCATGTTTATAGGGATACCAATCTGGATATTTCCATTGATATACAGATAGCTGTGTAGATATTTGCATGTTCATACAGATAGCGGTGTAGATATTTCCATGTTCATACAGATAGCGGTGTAGATATTTCCATGTTCATACAGATAGCAGTGTAGATATTTCTATGTTCATACAGACAGCGGTGTAGATATTTCCATGTTCATACAGATGGCGGTGTAGATATTTCTATGTTTGTAAGGATGGCAGTGTAGATATTTCCATGTTCATACACGTGGCGGTGTAGATATTTCCATGTTTATACAGATAGCAGTGTAGATATTACCATGCTAATAGAGATAGCGGTGTAGATATTTCCACTGATATACAGATAGCTGTGTAGATATTTGCATGTTCATACAGATAGCGGTGTAGATATTTCCATGTTCGTACAGATAGCGATGTAGCTATTTCCATGTTCATACAGATAGCGGTGTAGATATTTCTATGTTCATACAGACAGCGGTGTAGATATTTCCATGTTCATACAGTTAGCGGTGTAGATATTTCCATGTTCATACAGATGGCGGTGTAGATATTTCCATGTTCATACAGTTAGCGGTGTAGATATTTCCATGTTCATACAGATGGCGGTGTAGATATTTAAATGTTCTTACAAATGGCGGTATAGATATTTCCATGTTCTTACAGATGGTGGTGTAGATAATTCCATGTTCATAGAGATGGTGGTGTAGATATTTCCATGTTTATGCAGATAGCGGTATAGATATTTCCATGTT
The DNA here is from genome assembly GCF_029281585.2 of Gorilla gorilla gorilla. Lineage (NCBI taxonomy): Eukaryota > Metazoa > Chordata > Mammalia > Primates > Hominidae > Gorilla > Gorilla gorilla. Next base: position 149,396,565 of record NC_073232.2, read on the forward strand.
TATACAGATGGTGGTGTAGGTATTTCCATGTTTATAGATATGGCGGTCTAGATATTTCCATGTTTACAGAGATAGTGGTGTAGTTATTTCCAAGTTTACAAAGACAGCGTTGTAGATATTTCCATGTTTATACATATAGCGGTGAAGATATTTCCAGGTTTATACAGATAGCGGTGTAGATACTTCCATGTTTATACAGATTGCAGTGTACATATTTCCATGTTTATAGAGATAATGTTGTAGATAATTTCAATTTTATACAGAGAGCAGTGTAGAAATTTCCAGGTTCATACAGATAGCGGTGTAGATATTTCCACGTTTATAGAGATGGCGGTGTTGATATTTCCATGTTCATACAGATGGCGATGTAGATATTTCCATGTTTATAGGGATGGCATTGTAGATATTTCCATGTTCTTATAGATAGCGGTGTAGATATTTCCATCTTAATACAGCTGGCGGTGTAGATATGTCCATGTTTGTACAGATGGCGGTGTAGATATTTCCATGTTCATACAGATGGCGGTGTAGATATTTCAAAGTTTATAGAGATAGCGCTGTAGTTATTTCCATATTTATAGAGAAATCTGTGTAGTTATTTCCGTGTATATGCAGATAGCTGTGTAGATATTTCCATGTTCATGCAGATAGCGGTGTAGATATTTCCATGTTCATCCAGATGCCGGTGTACATTTATCCATGTTCATACAGATGGCGGTGAAGATATTTCCATGTTCATACACATGGTGGTGTAGGTATTTCCATGTTCATACAAATGGCGGTGTAGATATTTCCATGTTCATAGATATGGCGGGGTAGATATTTCCAGGTTCATACAGATGGCGGTGTAGATATTTCCATGTTCATAGAGATGGCCGTGTAGATATTTCCATGTTTATACAGATGGCAGTGTAGTTATTTCCATGTTTATAGAGATACCAGTGTGGATATTTCCATTGATATACAGATAGCTCTGTAGGTATTTACATGTTCATACAGATAGCGGTGTAGATATTTCCATGTTCATAGAGATAGCGGTGTAGATATTTGCATGTTCATATAGATAGCGGTGTAGATATTTCCATGTTCATACAGATAGCTGTGTAGATATTTCCATGTTCATACAGATAGCGGTGTATATAATGCCATGTTCATACAGTTAGCGGTGTAGATATTTCCATGTTCATACAGATGGCGGTGTAGATATTTCCATGTTCATACAGATAGCGGTGTAGAGATTTCCATGTTCATACAGATAGCGGTGTAGATATTTCCATGTTCATACAGATAGCGGTCTAGATATTTCCAGGTTCATACCAATAGCGGTGTAGACATTTGCATGTTCATACAGTTAGAGGTGTAGGTATTTCCATGTTCATACAGATGGCGGTGTAGATATTTACATGTTCATACAGATGGCGGTGTAGATATTTCCATGTTTGTACGGATGGCATTGTAGATATTTCCATGTTCATACAGGTGGCGGTGTAGATATTTCCGTGTTTATACAGATAGCAGTGTAGTTATTTCAATGTTAATAGGGATAGCAGTGTAGATATTTTCATTGATATACAGATAGCTGTGTAGATATTTGAATGTTCATACAGATAGCGGGGTAGATATTTCCATGTTCATACAGATAGCGGTGTAGATATTTCCATGTTCGTTCGGATGGCGGTGTAGATATTTCCATGTTCATACAGGTGGCGGTGTAGATATTTCCATGTTTACAGAGATAGCAGTGTAGTTATTTCGATGTTTATAGAGACAGCTGTGTAGATATTTCCATTGATATACAGATAGCTGTGTAGATATTTGCATGTTCATACAGATAGTGGTGTAGATATTTTCCATGTTCGTACACATAGCGGTGTAGATATTTCCATGTTCATACAGATAGCGGTGTAGATATTTCCATGTTTACACAGATAACGGTGTAGATATTTCCATGTTCATACAGATAACGGTGTAGATATTTCCATGTTCATACAGATAGCAGTGTAGATATTTCCATGTTCATACAGTTAGCGGTGTAGATATTTCCATGTTCATGCAGATGGCGGTGTAGATATTTACATGTTCATACAGATGGCGGTATAGATACTTCCATGTTCGTACAGATGGCGTTGTAGATATTTCCATGTTCATAGAGATGGCGGTGTAGATATTTCCATGTTTTTGCAGTTAGCGGTATAGATATTTCCATGTTTATACAGATGGTGGTGTAGATATTTCCATGTTTATAGAGATGGCGGTCTAGATATTTCCATGTTTACAGAGATAGTGGTGAAGTTATTTCCAAGTTTATAGAGACAGCATTGTAGATATTTCCATGTTTATACAGATAGCGGTGAAGATATTTCCATGTTAATACAGATAGCAGTGTAGTTATTTCCATGTTTATAGGGATACCGGTCTGGATATTTCCATTGATATACAGATAGCTGTGTAGATATTTGCATGTTCATACAGATAGCGGTGTAGATATTTCCATGTTCATACAGATAGCGGTGTAGGTATTTCCATGTTCATACAGATAGCGGTGTAGATATTTCCATGTTCATACAGATAGCGGTGTAGATATTTCCATGTTCCTACAGATAGCGGTGTAGATATTTAAATGTTCATACAGTTAGCGGTGTAGATATTTCCATGTTCATACAGATGGCGGTGTAGATATTTACATGTTGATACAGATGGCGGTGTAGATATTTCCATGTTCATACAGATAGCGGTGTAGATATTTCCATGTTCATACAGATAGCGGTGTAGATATTTCCATGTTCATACAGATACCAGTGTAGATATTTCCATGTTCATACCAATAGCGGTGTAGACATTTCCATGTTCATACATTTAGCGGTGTAGATATTTCCATGTTCATACAGAAGGCGGTGAAGATATTTACATGTTCATACAGATGGCGGTGTAGATATTTCTATGTTTGTACGGATGGCAGTGTAGATATTTCCATGTTCATACACGTGGCGGTGTAGATATTTCCATGTTTATACAGATAGCAGTGTAGATATTACCATGCTAATACAGATAGCGGTGTAGATATTTCCACTGATATACAGATAGCTGTGTAGATATTTGCATGTTCATACAGATAGCGGTGTAGATATTTCCATGTTCATACAGATAGCGGTGTAGCTATTTCCATGTTCATACATATAGCGGTGTAGATATTTCCATGTTCATACAGATAGCGGTGTAGATATTTCCATGTTCATACCAATAGCGGTGTAGACATTTCCATGTTCATATATTTAGCGGTGTAGATATTTCCATGTTCATACAGATGGCGAAGATATTTCCATGTTCATACAGATAGCGGTGTAGATATTTCCATGTTCATACAGTTAGCGGTGTAGATATTTCAATGTTCATACAGATGGTGGTGTAGATATTTCCATGTTCATAGAGATAGCAGTGTAGATATTTCCATGTTCATAGAGATGGCGGTGTAGATATCTCCATATTTATACAGATAGCATTGTATTTATTTCCATGTTTATAGAGATAGCCGTGTAGATATTTCCATTGATATACAGACAGCTGTGTAGATATTTGCATGGTCATACAGATAGCGGTGTAGATATTTCGATGTTCGTACAGATGGCGGTGTAGATATTTCCATGTTCATAGAGATGGCGGTGTAGATATTTCCATGTTTATGCAGATAGCGGTATAGATATTTCCATGTTTATACAGATGGTGGTGTAGATATTTCCATGTTCATACAAATGGCGGTGTAGATATTTCCATGTTCATTGAGATGGCGGTGTAGATATTTCCATGTTCATACAAATGGCGGTGTAGATATTTCCATGTTCATAGAGATGGCAGTGTAGATATTTCCATATTTATACAGATAGCAGTGTAGTTATTTCCATGTTTATAGGGATACCAGTCTGGATATTTCCATTGATATACAGATAGCTGTGTAGATATTTGCATGTTCATACAGATAGCGGTGTAGATATTTCCATGTTCATACAGATAGCGGTGTAGATATTTCCATGTTCATACAGATAGCAGTGTAGATATTTCCATGTTCCTACAGATAGCGGTGTAGATATTTAAATGTTCATACAGTTAGCGGTGTAGATATTTGCATGTTCATACAGATGGCGGTGTAGATATTTACATGTTGATACAGATGGCGGTGTAGATATTTCCATGTTCATACAGATAGCGGTGTAGATATTTCCATGTTCATACAGATAGCATTGTAGATATTTCCATGTTCATACAGATACCAGTGTAGATATTTCCATGTTCATACCAATAGCGGTGTAGACATTTCCATGTTCATACATTTAGCGGTGTAGATATTTCCATGTTCATACAGATGGCGGTGAAGATATTTACATGTTCATACAGATGGCGGTGTAGATATTTCTATGTTTGTACGGATGGCAGTGTAGATATTTCCATGTTCATACACGTGGCGGTGTAGATATTTCCATGTTTATACAGATAGCAGTGTAGATATTACCATGCTAATAGAGATAGCGGTGTAGATATTTCCACTGATATACAGATAGCTGTGTAGATATTTGCATGTTCATACAGATAGCGGTGTAGATATTTCTATGTTCGTACAGATAGCGATGTAGCTATTTCCATGTTCATACAGATAGCGGTGTAGATATTTCTATGTTCATACAGACAGCGGTGTAGATATTTCCATGTTCATACAGTTAGCGGTGTAGATATTTCCATGTTCATACAGATGGCGGTGTAGATATTTCCATGTTCATACAGTTAGCGGTGTAGATATTTCCATGTTCATACAGATGGCGGTGTAGATATTTACATGTTCTTACAGATGGCGGTATAGATATTTCCATGTTCTTCCAGATGGCGGTGTAGATAATTCCATGTTCATAGAGATGGCGGTGTAGATATTTCCATGTTTATGCAGATAGCGGTATAGATATTTCCATGTTTATACAGATGGTGGTGTAGGTGTTTCCATGTTTATAGATATGGCGGTCTAGATATTTCCATGTTTACAGAGATAGTGGTGTAGTTATTTCCAAGTTTACAAAGACAGCGTTGTAGATATTTCCATGTTTATACAGATAGCGGTGAAGATATTTCCAGGTTTATACAGATAGCGGTGTAGATACTTCCATGTTTATACAGATTGCAGTGTAGATATTTCCATGTTTATAGAGATAATGTTGTAGATAATTTCAATTTTATACAGAGAGCAGTGTAGAAATTTCCAGGTTCATGCAGATAGCGGTGTAGATATTTCCAAGTTTATAGAGATGGCGGTGTTGATATTTCCATGTTCATACAGATGGCGATGTAGATAATTCCATGTTTATAGGGATGGCGTTGTAGATATTTCCATGTTCTTATAGATAGCGGTGTAGATATTTCCATCTTAATACAGCTGGCGGTGTAGATATGTCCATGTTTGTACAGATGGCGGTGTAGATATTTCCATGTTCATACAGATGGCGGTGTAGATATTTCAAAGTTTATAGAGATAGCGCTGTAGTTATTTCCATATTTATAGAGAAATCTGTGTAGTTATTTCCGTGTATATGCAGATAGCTGTGTAGATATTTCCATGTTCATGCAGATAGCGGTGTAGATATTTCCATGTTCATCCAGATGCCGGTGTACATTTATCCATGTTCATACAGATGGCGGTGAAGATATTTCCATGTTCATACAGATGGTGGTGTAGGTATTTCCATGTTCATACAAATGGCGGTGTAGATATTTCCATGTTCATAGATATGGCGGGGTAGATATTTCCAGGTTCATACAGATGGCGGTGTAGATATTTCCATGTTCATAGAGATGGCCGTGTAGATATTTCCATGTTTATACAGATAGCAGTGTAGTTATTTCCATGTTTATAGAGATACCAGTGTGGATATTTCTATTGATATACAGATAGCTCTGTAGGTATTTACATGTTCATTCAGATAGCGGTGTAGATATTTCCATGTTCATAGAGATAGCGGTGTAGATATTTGCATGTTCATATAGATAGCGGTGTAGATATTTCCATGTTCATACAGATAGCTGTGTAGATATTTCCATGTTCATACAGATAGCGGTGTAGATAATGCCATGTTCATACAGTTAGCGGTGTAGATATTTCCATGTTCATACATATGGCGGTGTAGATATTTCCATGTTCATACAGATAGCGGTGTAGAGATTTCCATGTTCATACAGATAGCGGTGTAGATATTTCCATGTTCATACAGATAGCGGTCTAGATATTTCCAGGTTCATACCAATAGCGGTGTAGACATTTGCATGTTCATACAGTTAGCGGTGTAGGTATTTCCATGTTCATACAGATGGCGGTGTAGATATTTACATGTTCATACAGATGGCGGTGTAGATATTTCCATGTTTGTACGGATGGCATTGTAGATATTTCCATGTTCATACAGGTGGCGGTGTAGATATTTCCATGTTTATACAGATAGCAGTGTAGTTATTTCAATGTTAATAGGGATAGCAGTGTAGATATTTTCATTGATATACAGATAGCTGTGTAGATATTTGAATGTTCATACAGATAGCGGTGTAGATATTTCCATGTTCATACAGATAGCGGTGTAGATATTTCCATGTTCGTACGGATGGCAGTGTAGATATTTCCATGTTCATACAGGTGGCGGTGTAGATATTTCCATGTTTACAGAGATAGTAGTGTAGTTATTTCGATGTTTATAGAGACAGCTGTGTAGATATTTCCATTGATATACAGATAGCTGTGTAGATATTTGCATGTTCATACAGATAGTGGTGTAGATATTTTCCATGTTCGTACACATAGCGGTGTAGATATTTCCATGTTCATACAGATAGCGGTGTAGATATTTCCATGTACATACAGATAACGGTGTAGATATTTCCATGTTCATACAGATAACGGTGTAGATATTTCCATGTTCATACAGATAGCAGTGTAGATATTTCCATGTTCATACAGTTAGCGGTGTAGATATTTCCATGTTCATGCAGATGGCGGTGTAGATATTTACATGTTCATACAGATGGCGGTATAGATACTTCCATGTTCGTACAGATGGCGTTGTAGATATTTCCATGTTCATAGAGATGGCGGTGTAGATATTTCCATGTTTTTGCAGTTAGCGGTATAGATATTTCCATGTTTATACAGATGGTGGTGTAGATATTTCCATGTTTATAGAGATGGCGGTCTAGATATTTCCATGTTTACAGAGATAGTGGTGAAGTTATTTCCAAGTTTATAGAGACAGCATTGTAGATATTTCCATGTTTATACAGATAGCGGTGAAGATATTTCCATGTTAATACAGATAGCAGTGTAGTTATTTCCATGTTTATAGGGATACCAGTCTGGATATTTCCATTGATATACAGATAGCTGTGTAGATATTTGCATGTTCATACAGATAGCGGTGAAGATATTTCCATGTTCATACCGATAGCGGTGTAGGTATTTCCATGTTCATACAGATAGCGGTGTAGATATTTCCATGTTCATACAGATAGCGGTGTAGATATTTCCATGTTCCTACAGATAGCGGTGTAGATATTTAAATGTTCGTACAGTTAGCGGTGTAGATATTTGCATGTTCATACAGATGGCGGTGTAGATATTTACATGTTGATACAGATGGCGGTGTAGATATTTCCATGTTCATACAGATAGCGGTGTAGATATTTCCATGTTCATACAGATAGCGGTGTAGATATTTCCATGTTCATACAGATACCAGTGTAGATATTTCCATGTTCATACCAATAGCGGTGTAGACATTTCCATGTTCATACATTTAGCGGTGTAGATATTTCCATGTTCATACAGATGGCGGTGAAGATATTTACATGTTCATACAGATGGCGGTGTAGATATTTCTATGTTTGTACGGATGGCAGTGTAGATATTTCCATGTTCATACACGTGGCGGTGTAGATATTTCCATGTTTATACAGATAGCAGTGTAGATATTACCATGCTAATACAGATAGCGGTGTAGATATTTCCACTGATATACAGATAGCTGTGTAGATTTTTGCATGTTCATACAGATAGCGGTGTAGATATTTCCATGTTCGTACAGATAGCGGTGTAGCTATTTCCATGTTCATACAGATAGCGGTGTAGATATTTCCATGTTCATACAGATAACGGTGTAGATATTTCCATGTTCATACAGACAGCGGTGTAGATATTTCCATGTTCATACAGTTAGCGGTGTAGATATTTCCATGTTCATACAGATGGCGGTGTAGATATTTACATGTTCTTACAGATGGCGGTATAGGTATTTCCATGTTCTTACAGATGGCGGTGTAGATAATTCCATGTTCATAGAGATGGCGGTGTAGATATTTCCATGTTTATGCAGATAGCGGTATAGATATTTCCATGTTTATACAGATGGTGGTGTAGGTATTTCCATGTTTATAGATATGGCGGTCTAGATATTTCCATGTTTACAGAGATAGTGGTGTAGTTATTTCCAAGTTTACAGAGACAGCGTTGTAGATATTTCCATGTTTATACAGATAGCGGTGAAGATATTTCCAGGTTTATACAGATAGCGGTGTAGATACTTCCATGTTTATACAGATTGCAGTGTAGATATTTCCATGTTTATAGAGATAATGTTGTAGATAATTTCAATTTTATACAGAGAGCAGTGTAGAAATTTCCAGGTTCATACAGATAGCGGTGTAGATATTTCCACGTTTATAGAGATGGCGGTGTAGATATTTCCATGTTCATACAGATGGCGATGTAGATATTTCCATGTTTATATTGATGGCGTTGTAGATATTTCCATGTTCTTATAGATAGCGGTGTAGATATTTCCATCTTAATACAGCTGGCGGTGTAGATATTTCCATGTTTATACAGATAGCAGTGTAGTTATTTCCATGTTTATAGAGATACCAGTGTGGATATTTCCATTGATATACAGATAGCTCTGTAGGTATTTACATGTTCATACAGATAGCGGTGTAGATATTTCCATGTTCATAGAGATAGCGGTGTAGATATTTGCATGTTCATATAGATAGCGGTGTAGATATTTCCATGTTCATACAGATAGCGGTGTAGATATTTCCATGTTCATACCAATAGCGGTGTAGACATTTCCATGTTCATATATTTAGCGGTGTAGATATTTCCATGTTCATACAGATGGCGAGGATATTTCCATGTTCATGCAGATAGCGTTGTAGATATTTCCATGTTCATGCAGATAGCGTTGTAGATATTTCCATGTTCATACAGTTACCGGTGTAGATATTTCCATGTTCATACAGATGGCGGTGTAGATATTTCCATGTTCATAGAGATGGCGGTGTAGATATTTCCATATTTATACAGATAGCAGTGTAGTTATTTCCATGTTTATAGAGATAGCAGTGTTGATATTTCCAATGATATACAGATAGCTGTGTAGATATTTGCATGGTCATACAGATAGCGGTGTAGATATTCCCATGTTCGTACAGATAGCGGTGTAGATATTTCCATGTTCATACAGATAGCTGTGTAGATATTTCCATGTTCAAACAGTTAGCGGTGTAGATATCTCCATGTTCATACAAATGGCGGTGTAGATATGTCCATGTTTGTACAGATGGCGGTGTAGATATTTCCATGTTCATAGAGATAGCGGTGTAGTTATTTCCATGTTTATACAGATAGCAGTGTAGTTATTTCCATGTTTATAGAGATACCATTCTGGATATTTCCATTGATATACAGATAGCTGTGTAGATATTTGCATGTTCATAAAGATAGCGGTGTAGATATTTCCATGTTCATACAGATAGCGGTGTAGTTATTTCCATGTTCATACAGATAGCGGTGTAGATATTTCCATGTTAATACAGATAGCGGTGTAGATATTTCCATGTTCATACAGATAGCGGTGTAGGTATTTAAATGCTCAGTTAGTGGTGTAGAGATTTCCATGTTCATACAGATGGCGGTGTAGATATTTACATGTTGATACAGATGACGGTGTAGATATTTCCATGTTCATACAGATAGCGGTGTAGATATTTCCATGTTCATACAGATAGCGGTGTAGATATTTCCATGTTCATACAGATAGAGGTGTAGATATTTCCATGTTCATACAGATAGCGGTGTAGATATTTCCATGTTCATACATTTATCGGTGTAGATATTTCCATGTTCATACAGATGGCGGTGAAGATATTTACATGTTCATACAGATGGCGGTGTAGGTATTTCCATGTTTGTACGGATGGCAGTGTAGATATTTCCATGTTCATACAGGTGGCGGTGTAGGTATTTCCATGTTTATACAGATAGCAGTGTAGTTATTTCCATGTTAATAGAGATAGCGGAGTAGATATTTCCATTGATATACAGATAGCTGTGTAGGTATTTGCATGTTCATACAGATAGCGGTGTAGATATTTCCATGTTCGTACAGATAGCGGTGTAGCTATTTCCATGTTCATACAGATAGCGGTGTAGATATTTCTATGTTCATACAGATAACGGTGTAGATATTTCCATGTTCACACAGACAGCGGTGTAGATATTTCCATGTTCATACAGATGGCGGTGTAGATATTTCCATCTTCATAGAGATGGCGGTGTAGATATTTCCATGTTTATGCAGATAGCGGTATAGATATTTCCATGTTTATACAGATGGTGGTGTAGATATTTCCATGTTTATAGAGATGGCGTTCTAGATATTTCCATGTTTATAGAGATAGTGGTGTAGTTATTTCCAAGTTTATATAGACAGCGTTGTAGATATTTCCATGTTTATACAGATAGCGGTGAAGATATTTCCATGTTTATATAGATAGCGGTGTAGATATTTACAAGTTCATACAGATGGCGGTTTAGTTATTTCCATGTTCATAGAGATCGCGGTGTAGATATTTCCATGTCCATACAGATAGCGGTGTAGATATTTCCATGTTCATACAGATAGCGGTGTAGATATTTCCATGTTCATACCAATAGCGGTGTAGACATTTCCATCTTCATATATTTAGCGGTGTAGATATTTCCATGTTCGTACAGATGGCGAGGATATTTCCATGTTCATGCAGATAGCGGTGTAGATATTTCCATGTTCATACAGTTAGCGGTGTAGATATTTCCATGTTCATACAGTTAGCGGTGTAGATATCTCCATGTTCATACAAATGGCGGTGTAGATATGTCCATGTTTGTACAGATGGCGGTGTAGATATTTCCATGTTCATACAGATGGCGGTGTAGATATTTCGAAGTTTATAGAGATAGCGCTGTAGTTATTTCCATATTTATAGAGAAATCTGTGTAGATATTTCCATGTATATTCAGATAGCTGTGTAGATATTTCCATGTTCATCCAGATGCCGGTGTACATATATCCATGTTCATACAGATGGCGGTGAAGATATTTCCATGTTCATACAGATGGTGGTGTAGATATTTCCATGTTCATACAAATGGCGGTGTAGATATTTCCATGTTCATAGAGATGGCGGTGTAGATATTTAAATGTTCATACAAATGGCGGTGTAGATATTTCCATGTTCATAGAGATGGCGGTGTAGATATCTCCATATTTATACAGATAGCAGTGTAGTTATTTCCATGTTTATAGGGATAGCAGTGTAGATATTTTCATTGATATACAGATAGATGTGTTGATATTTGAATGTTCATACAGATAGCGGTGTAGATATTTCCATGTTCATACAGATAGCGGTGTAGATATTTCCATGTTCATACAGATAGCGGTGTAGATATTTCCATGTTCATACAGATAGCGGTGTAGATATTTCCATTTCCATACAGATAGCTGTGTAGATATTTCCATCTTCATACAGTTTGCGGTGTAGATATTTCCATGTTCATACAGATGGCGGTGTAGATATTTACATGTTCATACAGATAGCGGTGTAGATATTTCCACGTTTACAGAGATGGCGGTGAAGATATTTACATGTTCATACAGAGGACGGTGTAGGTATTTCCACGTTTATAGGGATGGCGGTGTAGATATTTTCATGTTTACACAGATGGCAGTGTAGATATTTCCATGTTTACACAGATGGCGGTGTAGACATTTCCATGTTTACACACATAGCGGTGTGGATATTTCCATGTTTATGCAGATAGCAGTGTAGATATTTCCATGTTTATACAGATAGCGGTGCGGATATTTCCATGTTTATTCAGATAGCGGTGCGGATATTTCCATGTTTATACAGATAGTTGGGCAGATATTTCCATGTTTATACAGATAGCGGTGTTGATATTTCCATCTTAATACAGATGGCGGTGTAGATATGTCCATGATCGTACAGATGGCGATGTAGATATTTCCCTGTTCATACAGATGGCGGTGTAGATATTTCGAAGTTTATAGAGGTAGCGATGTAGTTATTTCCATATTTATAGAGAAATCTGTGTAGATATTTCCATGTATATTCAGATAGCTGTGTAGATGTTTCCATGTTCATGCAGATTACGGTGTAGGTATTTCCATGTTCATCCAGATGCCGGTGTACATATATCCATGTTCATACAAATGGCGGTGTAGATATTTCCATGTTCATAGAGATGGCGGTGTAGATATTTCCATGTTTATAGAGATAGCTGTGTAGATATTTCCATTGATATACAGATAGCTGGTTAGATATTTGCATGTTCATACAGATGGCGGTGTAGGTATTTCCATGTTCATACAAATGGCGGTGTAGATATGTCCATGTTCATAGAGATGGCGGTGTAGATATTTCCATGTTTATACAAATGGCGGTGTAGGTATTTCCATGTTCATAGAGATGGCGGTGTAGATATTTCCATGTTTATACAGATAGCAGTGTAGTTATTTCCATGTTTATAGAGATACCAGTCTGGATATTTCCATTGATATACAGATAGCGGTGTAGATATTTCCATGTTTATACAGATGGCGGTGTAGATATTTCCATGTTCATACAGATAGCGGTGTAATTATTTCCATGTTCATACAGATCGTGGTGTAGATATTTCCATGTTAATACAGATAGCGGTGTAGATATTTCCATGTTCATACAGATAGCGGTGTAGATATTTAAATGTTCATACAGTTAGCGGTGTAGATATTTCCATGTTCATGCAGATGGCGCTGTAGATATTTACATGTTGATACAGATGGCGGTGTAGATATTTCCATGTTCATACAGATAGCGGTGTAGATATTTCCATGTTCATCGAGATGGCGGTGTAGATATTTCCATGTTTATACAGATAGCAGTGTAGTTATTTCCATGTTAATAGAGATAGCGGTGTAGATATTTCCATTGATATACAGATAGCTGTGTAGATATTTGCATGTTCATACAGATAGCGGTGTAGATATTTCCATGTTCATACAGATAGTGGTGTAGCTATTTCCATGTTCATACAGATAGCGGTGTAGATATTTCTATGTTCATACAGAAAACGGTGTAGATATTTCCATGTTCGTACAGACAGGAGTGTAGATATTTCCATGTTCATACAGTTAGCGGTGTAGATATTTCCATGTTCATACAGATGGCGGTGTAGATATTTACATGTTCATACAGATGGCGGTAGAGATATTTCCATGTTCTTAGAGATGGCGGTGAACATATTTCCATGTTCATAGAGATGGCGGTGTAGATATTTCCATGTTTATGCAGATAGCGGTATAGATATTTCCATGTTTATACAGATGGCGGTGTAGATATTTCCATGTTTATAGAGATGGTGGTCTAGATATTTCCATGTTTACAGAGATAGCGGTGTAGTTATTTCCAAGTTTATAGAGACAGCGATGTAGACATTTCCATGTTTATACAGATAGCGGTGAAGATATTTCCATGTTTATACAGATAGCGGTGTAGATATTTCCATGTTCATACAGATAGCAGTGTAGATATTACCATGTTTATAGAGATAGTGTTGTAGATAATTTCAATTTCATACAGAGAGCAGTGTAGATATTTACAAGTTCATACAGATAGCGGTGTAGATATTTCCACGTTTACAGAGATGGCGGTGTAGATATTTCCATGTTCATACAGAGGACGGTGTAGATATTTCCATGTTTATAGGGATGGCGGTGTAGATATTTTCATGTTTACACAGATGGCGGTGTAGATATTTCCATGTTTACACAGATAGCGGTGTAGACATTTCCATGTTTACACAGATAGCGGTGTGGATATTTCCATGTTTATGCAGATAGCAGTGTAGATATTTCCGTGTTTATACAGATAGCGGTGCGGATATTTCCATGTTTATTCAGATGGCGGTGCGGTTATTTCCATGTTTATACAGATAGTTAGGCAGATATTTCCATGTTTATACAGATAGCGGTGTAGATATTTCCATCTTAATACAGATCGCGGTGTAGATATGACCATGTTTGTACAGATGGCGGTGTAGATATTTCCATGTTCATACAGATGGCCTTGTAGATATTTCAAAGTTTATAGAGATAGCGCTGTAGTTATTTCCATATTCCTAGAGAAATCTGTGTAGATATTTCCATGTATATTCAGATAGCTGTGTAGATATTTGCATGTTCATGCAGATAGCGGTGTAGATATTTCCATGTTCATCCAGATGCCGGTGTACATATATCCATGTTCATACAGATGGCGGTGAAGATATTTCCATGTTCATGCAGATGGTGGTGTAGGTATTTCCATGTTCATACAAATGGCGGTGTAGATATTTCCATGTTCATAGAGATGGCTGTGTAGATATTTCCAGGTTCATACAAATGGCGGTGTAGATATTTCCATGTTCATAGAGATGGCCGTGTAGATATTTCCATGTTTATGCAGATACCAGTGTAGTTTTTTCCATGTTTATAGAGATACCAGTGTGGATATTTCCATTGATATACAGATAGATGTGTAGATATTTACATGTTCATACAGATAGCGGTGTAGATATTTCCATGTTCATACAGATAGCGGTGTAGATATTTCCATGTTCATATAGATAGCGGTGTAGATATTTCCATGTTCATACAGATAGTGGTGCGGATATTTCCATGTTTATTCAGATAGCGGTGCAGATATTTCCATGTTTATACATATAATTGGGCAGATATTTCCATGTTTATACAGATAGTGGTGTAGATATTTCCATCTTAATACAGATGGCGGTGTAGATATGTCCATGATCGTACAGATGGCGGTGTAGATATTTCCATGTTCATACAGATGGCGGTGTAGATATTTTGAAGTTTATAGAGATAGCGCTGTAGTTATTTCCATATATATAGAGAAATCTGTGTAGATATTTCCATGTATATTCAGATAGCTGTGTAGATATTTCCATGTTCATGCAGATTACGGTGTAGATATTTCCATGTTCATCCTGATGCCGGTGTAAAAATATCCATGTTCATACAAATGGCGGTGAAGATATTTCCATGCTCATACAGATGGCGCTGTAGGTATTTCCATGTTCATACAAATGGCGGTGTAGATATTTCCATGTTCATAGAGATGGCGGTGTAGATATTTCCAGGTTCATACAAATGGCGGTGTAGGTATTTCCATGTTCATAGTGATGGCGGTGCAGATATTTCCATGTTTATACAGATAGCAGTGTAGTTATTTCCATGTTTATAGAGATACTATTCTGGATATTTCCATTGATATACAGATAGCTGTGTAGATATTAGCATGTTCATACAGATAGCGGTGTAGATATTTCCATGTTCATACAGATAGCGGTGTAGATATTTCCCTGTTCATACAGATAGTGGTGTAGATATTTCCATGTTAATTCAGATAGCGGTGTAGATATTTCCATGTTCATACAGATAGCGGTGTAGCTATTTCCATGTTCATACAGATGGCAGTGTAGATATTTCCATGTTTAGAGAGAAATGGTGTAGATAATTTCAATTTTATACAGAGAGCAGTGTAGATATTTCCAAGTTCATACAGATAGCGGTGTAGATATTTCCACGTTTACAGAGATGGCGGTGTAGATATTTCCATGTTCATACAGATGGCGGTGTAGATATTTCCATGTTCATAGAGATGGCGGTGTTGATATTTCCATATTTATAGAGATAGCAGTGTAGTTATTTCCATGTTTATAGAGATAGTAGTGTAGATATATCCACTGTTATACAGATAGCTCTGTAGATATTTGCATGTTAATAGAGATAGCGGTGTAGATATTTCCATGTTCATACAGATAGCGGTGTAGATATTTCCATGTTCACAGATAGCGGTGTAGATATTTCCATGTTCATACAGATAGCGGTGTAGATATTTCCATGTTCATACAGATAGCGGTGTAGATATTTCCATTTTCATACAGTTAGCGGTTTAGATATTTCCATGTTTATACAGATGGCGGTGTAGATATTTACATGTTCATACAGATGGCGGTGTAGTTATTTCCATGTTCATACAGATAGCGGTTTAGATATTTCCATGTTCATACAGATAGCGGTGTAGATATTTCCATGTTCATACAGATAGCGGTGTAGATATTTCCATGTTCATACCAATAGCGGTGTAGACATTTCCATGTTCATATATTTAGCGGTGTAGATATTTCCATGTTCATAGAGATGGCGAAGATATTTCCATGTTAATGCGGATAGCGGTGTAGATATTTCCATGTTCATACAGATAGCGGTGTAGATATTTCCATGTTAATACAGATAGCGGTGTTGATATTTCCATGTTCATAGAGATAGCGGTGTAGATATTTAAATGTTCATACAGTTAGCAGTGTAGATATTTCCATGTTCATACAGATGGCTGTGTAGATATTTACATGTTGATACTGATGGCGGTGTAGATATTTCCATGTTCATACAGATAGCGGTGTAGAGATTTCCATGTTCATACAGATAGCAGTGTAGATATTTCCATGTTCATGCAGATAGCGGTGTAGATATTTCCATGTTCATACCAATAGCGGTGTAGACATTTCCATGTTCATACATTTAGCGGTGTAGATATTTCCATGTTCATACAGATGGCGGTGAAGATATTTACATGTTCATACAGATGCCGGTGTACATATATCCATGTTCATACAGATGGCGGTGAAGATATTTCCATCTTCATGCAGATGGCGGTGTAGATATTTCCATGTTCATACAAATGGCGGTGTAGATATTTCCATGTTCATAGAGATGGCGGTGTAGATATTTCCTTGTTCATACAAATGGCGGTGTAGATATTTCCATGTTCATAGAGATGGCGGTGTAGATATCTCCATATTTATACAGATAGCAGTGTAGTTATTTCCATGTTTATAGGGATAGCAGTGTAGATATTTTCATTGATATACAGATAGATGTGATGATATTTGAATGTTCATACAGACAGCGGTGTAGATATTTCCATGTTCATACAGATAGCGGTGTAGATATTTCCATGTTCATACAGATAGCGGTGTAGATATTTCCATGTTCATAGAGATAGCGGTGTAGATATTTAAATGTTCATACAGTTAGCAGTGTAGATATTTCCATGTTCATACAGATGGCTGTGTAGATATTTACATGTTGATACAGATGGCGTTGTAGATATTTCCATGTTCATACAGATAGCGGTGTAGATATTTCCATGTTCATACAGATAGCAGTGTAGATATTTCCATGTTCATGCAGATAGCGGTGTAGATATTTCCATGTTCATACCAATAGCGGTGTAGACATTTCCATATTCATACATTTAGCGGTGTAGATATTTCCATGTTCATACAGATGGCGGTGAAGATATTTACATGTTCATACAGATGCCGGTGTACATATATCCATGTTCATACAGATGGCGGTGAAGATATTTCCATGTTCATACAGATGGCGGTGTAGATATTTCCATGTTCATACAGATGGCGGTGTAGATATTTCCATGTTCATAGAGATGGAGGTGTAGATATTTCCATGTTCATACAAATGGCGGTGTAGATATTTCCATGTTCATAGAGATGGCGGTGTAGATATCTCCATATTTATACAGATAGCAGTGTAGTTATTTCCATGTTTATAGGGATAGCAGTGTAGATATTTTCATTGATATACAGATAGATGTGTTGATATTTGAATGTTCATACAGATAGCGGTGTAGATATTTCCATGTTCATACAGATAGCGGTGTAGATATTTCCATGTTCATACAGATAGCGGTGTAGATATTTCCATGTTCATACAGATAGCGGTGTAGATATTTCCATTTCCATACAGATAGCGGTGTAGATATTTCCATGTTCATACAGTTTGCGGTGTAGATATTTCCATGCTCATACAGATGGCGGTGTAGATATTTACATGTTCATACAGATAGCGGTGTAGATATTTCCACGTTTACAGAGATGGCGGTGTAGATATTTACATGTTCATACAGAGGACGGTGTAGATATTTCCATGTTTATAGGGATGGCGGTTTATATATTTTCATGTTTACACAGATGGCAGTGTAGATATTTCCATGTTTACACAGATGGCGGTGTAGACATTTCCAAGTTTACACACATAGCGGTGTGGATATTTCCATGTTTATGCAGATAGCAGTGTAGATATTTCCATGTTTATACAGATAGCGGTGCGGATATTTCCATGTTTATTCAGATAGCGGTGCGGATATTTCCATGTTTATACAGATAGTTGGGCAGATATTTCCATGTTTATACAGATAGCGGTGTTGATATTTCCATCTTAATACAGATGGCGGTGTAGATATGTCCATGATCGTACAGATGGCGATGTAGATATTTCCCTGTTCATACAGATGGCGGTGTAGATATTTCGAAGTTTATAGAGATAGCGATGTAGTTACTTCCATATTTATAGAGAAATCTGTGTAGATATTTCCATGTATATTCAGATAGCTGTGTAGATGTTTCCATGTTCATGCAGATTACGGTGTAGATATTTCCATGTTCATCCAGATGCCGGTGTACATATATCCATGTTCATACAAATGGCGGTGTAGATATTTCCATGTTCATAGAGATGGCGGTGTAGATATTTCCATGTTTATAGAGATAGCTGTGTAGATATTTCCATTGATATAAAGATAGCTGGTTAGATATTTGCATGTTCATACAGATGGCGGTGTAGGTATTTCCATGTTCATACAAATGGCGGTGTAGATATGTCCATGTTCATAGAGATGGCGGTGTAGATATTTCCATGTTCATACAAATGGCGGTGTAGATATTTCCATGTTCATAGAGATGGCGGTGTAGATATTTCCATGTTTATACAGATAGCAGTGTAGTTATTTCCATGTTTATAGAGATACCAGTCTGGATATTTCCATTGATATACAGATAGCGGTGTAGATATTTCCATGTTCATACAGATAGCGGTGTAGATATTTCCATGTTCATACAGATAGCGGTGTTGTTATTTCCATGTTCATACAGATAGCGGTGTAGATATTTCCATGTTAATACAGATAGCGGTGTAGATATTTCCATGTTCATACAGATAGCGGTGTAGATATTTAAATGTTCATACAGTTAGCGGTGTAGATATTTCCATGTTCATGCAGATGGCGCTGTAGATATTTACATGTTGATACAGATGGCGGTGTAGATATTTCCATGTTCATACAGATAGCGGTGTAGATATTTCCATGTTCATACAGATAGCGGTGTAGATATGTCCATGTTCATAGAGATAGCGGTGTAGACATTTCCATGTTCATACCAATAGCGGTGTAGACATTTCCATGTTCATACATTTAGCGGTGTAGATATTTCCATGTTCATACAGATGGCGGTGAAGATATTTACATGTTTGTACCGATGGCAGTGTAGATATTTCCATGTTCATACAGGTGGCGGTGTAGATATTTCCATGTTTATACAGATAGCAGTGTAGTTATTTCCATGTTAATAGAGATAGCGGTGTAGATATTTCCATTGATATACAGATAGCTGTGTAGATATTTGCATGTTCATACAGATAGCGGTGTAGATATTTCCATGTTCATACAGATAGTGGTGTAGCTATTTCCATGTTCATACTGATAGCGGTGTAGATATTTCTATGTTCATACAGAAAACGGTGTAGATATTTCCATGTTCGTACAGACAGCAGTGTAGATATTTCCATGTCCATACAGTTAGCGGTGTAGATATTTCCATGTTCATACAGATGGCGGTGTAGATATTTACATGTTCATACAGATGGCGGTAGAGATATTTCCATGTTCTTAGAGATGGCGGTGAACATATTTCCATGTTCATAGAGATGGCGGTGTAGATATTACCATGTTTATGCAGATAGCGGTATAGATATTTCCATGTTTATACAGATGGCGGTGTAGATATTTCCATGTTTATAGAGATGGCGGTCTAGATATTTCCATGTTTACAGAGATAGCGGTGTAGTTATTTCCAAGTTTATAGAGACAGCGATGTAGACATTTCCATGTTTATACAGATAGCGGTGAAGATATTTCCATGTTTATACAGATAGCGGTGTAGATACTTCCATGTTCATACAGATAGCAGTGTAGATATTACCATGTTTATAGAGATAGTGTTGTAGATAATTTCAATTTCATACAGAGAGCAGTGTAGATATTTACAAGTTCATACAGATAGCGGTGTAGATATTTCCACGTTTACAGAGATGGCGGTGTAGATATTTCCATGTTCATACAGAGGACGGTGTAGATATTTCCATGTTTATAGGGATGGCGGTGTAGATATTTTCATGTTTACACAGATGGCGGTGTAGATATTTCCATGTTTCCACAGATAGCGGTGTAGACATTTCCATGTTTACACAGATAGCGGTGTGGATATTTCCATGTTTATGCAGAAAGCAGTGTAAATATTTCCGTGTTTATACAGATAGCGGTGCGGATATTTCCATGTTTATTCAGATGGCGGTGCGGTTATTTCCATGTTTATACAGATAGTTAGGCAGATATTTCCATGTTTATACAGATTGCGGTGTAGATATTTCCATCTTAATACAGATGGCGGTGTAGATATGTCCATGTTTGTACAGATGGCGGTGTAGATATTTCCATGTTCATACAGATGGCGGTGTAGATATTTCAAAGTTTATAGAGATAGCGCTGTAGTTATTTCCATATTCCTAGAGAAATCTGTGTAGATATTTCCATGTATATTCAGATAGCTGTGTAGATATTTGCATGTTCATGCAGATAGCGGTGTAGATATTTCCATGTTCATCCAGATGCCGGTGTACATATATCCATGTTCATACAGATGGCGGTGAAGATATTTCCATGTTCATGCAGATGGTGGTGTAGGTATTTCCATGTTCATACAAATGGCGGTGTAGATATTTCCATGTTCATAGAGATGGCTGTGTAGATATTTCCAGGTTCATACAAATGGCGGTGGAGATATTTCCATGTTCATAGAGATGGCCGTGTAGATATTTCCATGTTTATACAGATACCAGTGTAGTTTTTTCCATGTTTATAGAGATACCACTGTGGATATTTCCATTGATATACAGATAGCTGTGTAGATATTTACATGTTCATACAGATAGCGGTGTAGATATTTCCATGTTCATACAGATAGCGGTGTAGATATTTCCATGTTCATATAGATAGCGGTGTAGATATTTCCATGTTAATACAGATAGCGGTGCGGATATTTCCATGTTTATTCAGATAGCGGTGCGGATATTTCCATGTTTATACAGATAATTTGGCAGATATTTCCATGTTTATACAGATAGTGGTGTAGATATTTCCATCTTAATACAGATGGCGGTGTAGATATGTCCATGATCGTACAGATGGCGGTGTAGATATTTCCATGTTCATACAGATGGCGGTGTAGATATTTCGAAGTTTATAGAGATAGCGCTGTAGTTATTTCCATATTTATAGAGAAATCTGTGTAGATATTTCCATGTATATTCAGATAGCTGTGTAGATATTTCCATGTTCCTGCAGATTACGGTGTAGATATTTCCATGTTCATCCTGATGCCGGTGTAAAAATATCCATGTTCATACAAATGGCGGTGAAGATATTTCCATGCTCATACAGATGGCGCTGTAGGTATTTCCATGTTCATACAAATGGCGGTGTAGATATTTCCATGTTCATAGAGATGGCGGTGTAGATATTTCCAGGTTCATACAAATGGCGGTGTAGGTATTTCCATGTTCATAGTGATGGCGGTGCAGATATTTCCATGTTTATACAGATAGCAGTGTAGTTATTTCCATGTTTATAGAGATACCATTCTGGATATTTCCATTGATATACAGATAGCTGTGTAGATATTTGCATGTTCATACAGATAGCGGTGTAGATATTTCCATGTTCATACAGATAGCGGTGTAGATATTTATATGTTCATACAGATAGCGGTGTAGATATTTCCATGTTCATACCAATAGCGGTGTAGACATTTCCATGTTCATACATTTAGCGGTGTAGATATTTCCATGTTCATACAGATGGCGGTGAAGATATTTACATGTTCATACAGATGGCGGTGTAGATATTTCCATGTTTGTACGGATGGCAGTGTAGATATTTCCATGTACATACAGGTGGCGGTGTAGATATTTCCATGTTTATACAGATAGCAGTGTAGTTATTTCCATGTTAATAGAGATAGCGTTGTAGATATTTCCATTGATATACGGATAGCTGTGTACATATTTGCATGTTCATACAGATAGCGGTGTAGATATATCCATGTTCGTACAGATAGCGGTGTAGCTATTTCCATCTTCATACAGATAGCGGTGTAGATATTTCTATGTTCATACAGATAACGGTGTAGATATTTCCATGTTAATACAGACAGCGGTGTAGATATTTCCATGTTCATACAGTTAGCGGTGTAGATATTTCCATGTTCATACAGATGGCGGTGCAGATATTTACATGTTCATACAGATGGTGGTATAGATATTTCCATGTTCTTACAGATGGCGGTGTAGATATTTCCATGTTCATAGAGATGGCGGTGTAGATATTTCCATCTTTATGCAGATAGCGGTATAGATATTTCCATGTTTATACAGATGGTGGTGTAGATATTTCCATGTTTACAGAGATGGCGGTCTAGATATTTCCATGTTTACAGAGATAGTGGTGTAGTTATTTCCAAGTTTATAGAGACAGTGTTGTAGATATTTCCATGTTTATACAGATAGCGGTGAAGATATTTCCATGTTTATATAGATAGTGGTGTAGATATTTCCATGTTTATATAGATATCAGTATAGATATTTCCATGTTTATAGAGATAATGGTGTAGATAATTTCAATTTTTTACAGAGAGCAGTGTAGATATTTCCAAGTTCATACAGATAGCGGTGTAGATATTTCCACCTTTATAGAGATGGAGGTGTAGATATTTCCAGGTTCATACAAATGGCGGTGTAGATATTTCCATGTTCATAGAGATGGCGGTGTAGTTGTTTCCATGTTCATTCAAATGGCGGTGTAGATATTTCCATGTTCATACAGAGGGCGAGGATATTTCCATGTTCATGCAGATAGCGGTGTAGATATTTCCATGTTCATACAGTTAGCGGTGTAGATATTTCCATATTCATACAGATGGCGATGTAGATATTTCCATGTTCATAGAGATTGCGGTGTAGATATTTCCATATTTATACAGATAGCAGTGTAGTTATTTCCGTGTTTATAGAGATAGCAGTGTAGATATTTCCATTGATATACAGATAGCTGTGTAGATATTTGCATGGTCATACAGATAGCGTTGTAGATATTTCCATGTTCGTACAGATAGCGGTGTAGATATTTCCATGTTCATCTAGATGCCGGTGTACATATATCCATGTTCATACAGATGGCGGTGAAGTTATTTCCATGTTCATACAGATGGTGGTGTAGATATTTCCATGTTCATACAAATGGCGGTGTAGATATTTCCATGTTCATAGAGATGGCGGTGTAGATATTTCCATATTTATACAGATAGCAGTGTACTTATTTCCATGTTTATAGGGATAGCAATGTAGATATTTTCATTGATATACAGATAGATGTGTAGATATTTGAATGTTCATACAGATAGCGGTGTAGATATTTCCATGTTCATACAGATAGCGGTGTAGATATTTCCATGTTCATACAGTTTGCGGTGTAGATATTTCCATGTTCATACAGAGGGAGGTGTAGATATTTCCATGTTCATACAGATAGCGGTGTTGATATTTCCATGTTCATACCAATAGCGGTGTAGATATTTCCATGTTCATACAGTTAGCGGTGTTGATATTTCCATGTTCATACCAATAGCGGTGTAGATATTTCCATGTTCATACAGTTAGCGGTGTAGATATTTCCATGTTCATACAAATGGCGGTGTAGATATTTCCATGTTCATAGAGATGGCGGTGTAGATATTTCCATATTTATACAGATAGCAGTGTACTTATTTCCAGGTTTATAGGGATAGCAATGTAGATATTTTCATTGATATACAGATAGATGTGTAGATATTTGAATGTTCATACAGATAGCGGTGTAGATATTTCCATGTTCATACAGATAGCGGTGTAGATATTTCCATGTTCATACAGTTTGCGGTGTAGATATTTCCATGTTCATACAGAGGGAGGTGTAGATATTTCCATGTTCATACAGATAGCGGTGTTGATATTTCCATGTTCATACCAATAGCGGTGTAGATATTTCCATGTTCATACAGTTAGCGGTGTAGATATTTCCATGTTCATTCAGATGGCGGTGTAGATATTTACATGTTCATACAGATGGCGGTGTAGATATTTCCATGTTCGTACGGATGGCAGTGTAGATATTTCCATGTTCATACAGGTGGCGGTGTAGATATTTCCCTGTTTATACAGATAGCAGTGTAGTTATTTCCATGTTTATAGAGATAGCAGTGTAGGTATTTCCATTGATATACAGATAGCTGTGTAGATATTTGCATGTTCATACAGTTAGCGGTGTAGATATTTCCATGTTCATACAGATGGCGGTGCAGATATTTACATGTTCATACAGATGGTGGTATAGATATTTCCATGTTCTTACAGATGGCGGTGTAGATATTTCCATGTTCATAGAGATGGCGGTGTAGATATTTCCATCTTTATGCAGATAGCGGTATAGATATTTCCATGGTTATACAGATGGTGGTGTAGATATTTCCATGTTTACAGAGATGGCGGTCTAGATATTTCCATGTTTACAGAGATAGTGGTGTAGTTATTTCCAAGTTTATAGAGACAGTGTTGTAGATATTTCCATGTTTATACAGATAGCGGTGAAGATATTTCCATGTTTATATAGATAGTGGTGTAGATATTTCCATGTTTATATAGATATCAGTATAGATATTTCCATGTTTATAGAGATAATGGTGTAGATAATTTCAATTTTTTACAGAGAGCAGTGTAGATATTTCCAAGTTCATACAGATAGCGGTGTAGATATTTCCACCTTTATAGAGATGGAGGTGTAGATATTTCCAGGTTCATACAAATGGCGGTGTAGATATTTCCATGTTCATAGAGATGGCGGTGTAGTTGTTTCCATGTTCATTCAAATGGCGGTGTAGATATTTCCATGTTCATACAGAGGGCGAGGATATTTCCATGTTCATGCAGATAGCGGTGTAGATATTTCCATGTTCATACAGTTAGCGGTGTAGATATTTCCATATTCATACAGATGGCGATGTAGATATTTCCATGTTCATAGAGATTGCGGTGTAGATATTTCCATATTTATACAGATAGCAGTGTAGTTATTTCCGTGTTTATAGAGATAGCAGTGTAGATATTTCCATTGATATACAGATAGCTGTGTAGATATTTGCATGGTCATACAGATAGCGTTGTAGATATTTCCATGTTCGTACAGATAGCGGTGTAGATATTTCCATGTTCATCTAGATGCCGGTGTACATATATCCATGTTCATACAGATGGCGGTGAAGTTATTTCCATGTTCATACAGATGGTGGTGTAGATATTTCCATGTTCATACAAATGGCGGTGTAGATATTTCCATGTTCATAGAGATGGTGGTGTAGATATTTCCATATTTATACAGATAGCAGTGTACTTATTTCCATGTTTATAGGGATAGCAATGTAGATATTTTCATTGATATACAGATAGATGTGTAGATATTTGAATGTTCATACAGATAGCGGTGTAGATATTTCCATGTTCATACAGATAGCGGTGTAGATATTTCCATGTTCATACAGTTTGCGGTGTAGATATTTCCATGTTCATACAGAGGGAGGTGTAGATATTTCCATGTTCATACAGATAGCGGTGTTGATATTTCCATGTTCATACCAATAGCGGTGTAGATATTTCCATGTTCATACAGTTAGCGGTGTTGATATTTCCATGTTCATACCAATAGCGGTGTAGATATTTCCATGTTCATACAGTTAGCGGTGTAGATATTTCCATGTTCATACAAATGGCGGTGTAGATATTTCCATGTTCATAGAGATGGCGGTGTAGATATTTCCATATTTATACAGATAGCAGTGTACTTATTTCCATGTTTATAGGGATAGCAATGTAGATATTTTCATTGATACACAGATAGATGTGTAGATATTTGAATGTTCATACAGATAGCGGTGTAGATATTTCCATGTTCATACAGATAGCGGTGTAGATATTTCCATGTTCATACAGTTTGCGGTGTAGATATTTCCATGTTCATACAGAGGGAGGTGTAGATATTTCCATGTTCATACAGATAGCGGTGTTGATATTTCCATGTTCATACCAATAGCGGTGTAGATATTTCCATGTTCATACAGTTAGCGGTGTAGATATTTCCATGTTCATTCAGATGGCGGTGTAGATATTTACATGTTCATACAGATGGCGGTGTAGATATTTCCATGTTCGTACGGATGGCAGTGTAGATATTTCCATGTTCATACAGGTGGCGGTGTAGATATTTCCCTGTTTATACAGATAGCAGTGTAGTTATTTCCATGTTTATAGAGATAGCAGTGTAGGTATTTCCATTGATATACAGATAGCTGTGTAGATATTTGCATGTTCATACAGATAGCGGTGTAGATATTTCCATGTTCGTACAAATAGCGGTGTAGATATTTCCATGTTTATAGAGATGGCGGTCTAGATATTTCCATGTTTATAGAGATGGCGGTCTAGATATTTCCATGTTTACAGAGATAGTGGTGAAGTTATTTCCAAGTTTGTAGAGACAGCATTGTAGATATTTCCATGTTTATACAGATAGCGGTGAAGATATTTCCATGTTAATACAGATAGCAGTGTAGTTATTTCCATGTTTATAGGGATACCAGTCTGGATATTTCCATTGATATACAGATAGCTGTGTAGATATTTGCATGTTCTTACAGATAGCGGTGTAGATATTTCCATGTTCATACAGATAGCGGTGTAGGTATTTCCATGTTCATACAGATAGCGGTGTAGATATTTCCATGTTCATACAGATAGCGGTGTAGATATTTCCATGTTCCTACAGATAGCGGTGTAGATATTTAAATGTTCATACAGTTAGCGGTGTAGATATTTGCATGTTCATACAGATGGCGGTGTAGATATTTACATGTTGATACAGATGGCGGTGTAGATATTTCCATGTTCATACAGATAGCGGTGTAGATATTTCCATGTTCATACAGATAGCGGTGTAGATATTTCCATGTTCATACAGATACCAGTGTAGATATTTCCATGTTCATACCAATAGCGGTGTAGACATTTCCATGTTCATACATTTAGCGGTGTAGATATTTCCATGTTCATACAGATGGCGGTGAAGATATTTACATGTTCATACAGATGGCGGTGTAGATATTTCTATGTTTGTACGGATGGCAGTGTAGATATTTCCATGTTCATACACGTTGCGGTGTAGATATTTCCATGTTTATACAGATAGCAGTGTAGATATTACCATGCTAATACAGATAGCGGTGTAGATATTTCCACTGATATACAGATAGCTGTGTAGATATTTGCATGTTCATACAGATAGCGGTGTAGATATTTCCATGTTCGTACAGATAGCGGTGTAGCTATTTCCATGTTCATACATATAGCGGTGTAGATATTTCCATGTTCATACAGATAGCGGTGTAGATATTTCCATGTTCATACCAATAGCGGTGTAGACATTTCCATGTTCATATATTTAGCGGTGTAGGTATTTCCATGTTCATACAGATGGCGAAGATATTTCCATGTTCATACAGATAGCGGTGTAGATATTTCCATGTTCATACAGTTAGAGGTGTAGATATTTCAATGTTCATACAGATGGTGGTGTAGATATTTCCATGTTCATAGAGATGGCGGTGTAGATATCTCCATATTTATACAGATAGCATTGTATTTATTTCCATGTTTATAGAGATAGCAGTGTAGATATTTCCATTGATATACAGACAGCTGTGTAGATATTTCCATGGTCATACAGATAGCGGTGTAGATATTTCCATGTTCGTACAGATGGCGGTGTAGATATTTCCATGTTCAAAGAGATGGCGGTGTAGATATTTCCATGTTTATGCAGATAGCGGTATAGATATTTCCATGTTTATACAGATGGTGGTGTAGATATTTCCATGTTCATACAAATGGCGGTGTAGATATTTCCATGTTCATTGAGATGGCGGTGTAGATATTTCCATGTTCATACAAATGGCGGTGTAGATATTTCCATGTTCATAGAGATGGCAGTGTAGATATTTCCATATTTATACAGATAGCAGTGTAGTTATTTCCATGTTTATAGGGATAGCAGTGTAGATATTTTCATTGATATACAGATAGCAGTGTAGATATTTGCATGTTCATACAGATAGCGGTGTAGATATTTCCATGTTCATACAGATAGCGGTGTAGATATTTCCATGTTCGTACAGATAGCGGTGTAGATATTTCCATGTTCATACTGATAGCGGTGTAGATATTTCCATGTTCATACAGATAGCAGTGTAGATATTTCCATATTCCTACAGTTAGCGGTGTAGATATTTCCATGTTCACACAGATGGCGGTGTAGATATTTACCTGTTCATACAGATGGCGGTGTAGATATTTCCATGTTCATACAGATGGCGGTGTAGATATTTCCATGTTCGTACGGATGGCAGTGTAGATATTTCCATGTTCATACAGGTGGCGGTGTAGATATTTCCATGTTTACAGAGATAGCAGTGTAGTTATTTCGATGTTTATAGAGACAGCTGTGTAGATATTTCCATTGATATACAGGTAGCTGTGTAGATATTTGCATGTTCATACAGATAGTGGTGTAGATATTTTCCATGTTCGTACACATAGCGGTGTAGATATTTCCATGTTCATACAGATAGCGGTGTAGATATTTCCATGTTCATACAGATAACGGTGTAGATATTTCCATGTTCATACAGATAACGGTGTAGATATTTCCATGTTCATACAGATAGCAGTGTAGATATTTCCATGTTCATACAGTTAGCGGTGTAGATATTTCCACGTTCATGCAGATGGCGGTGTAGATATTTACATGTTCATACAGATGGCGGTATAGATACTTCCATGTTCGTACAGATGGCGTTGTAGATATTTCCATGTTCATAGAGATGGCGGTGTAGATATTTCCATGTTTTTGCAGTTAGCGGTATAGATATTTCCATGTTTATACAGATGGTGGTGTAGATATTTCCATGTTTATAGAGATGGCGGTCTAGATATTTCCATGTTTACAGAGATAGTGGTGAAGTTATTTCCAAGTTTATAGAGACAGCATTGTAGATATTTCCATGTTTATACAGATAGCGGTGAAGATATTTCCATGTTAATACAGATAGCAGTGCAGTTATTTCCATGTTTATAGGGATACCAGTCTGGATATTTCCATTGATATACAGATAGCTGTGTAGATATTTGCATGTTCATACAGATAGCGGTGTAGATATTTCCATGTTCATACAGATAGCGGTGTAGATATTTCCATGTTCATACAGATAGCAGTGTAGATATTTCCATGTTCCTACAGATAGCGGTGTAGATATTTAAATGTTCATACAGTTAGCGGTGTAGATATTTGCATGTTCATACAGATGGCGGTGTAGATATTTACATGTTGATACAGATGGCGGTGTAGATATTTCCATGTTCATACAGATAGCGGTGTAGATATTTCCATGTTCATACAGATAGCATTGTAGATATTTCCATGTTCATACAGATACCAGTGTAGATATTTCCATGTTCATACCAATAGCGGTGTAGACATTTCCATGTTCATACATTTAGCGGTGTAGATATTTCCATGTTCATACAGATGGCGGTGAAGATATTTACATGTTCATACAGATGGCGGTGTAGATATTTCTATGTTTGTACGGATGGCAGTGTAGATATTTCCATGTTCATACACGTGGCGGTGTAGATATTTCCATGTTTATACAGATAGCAGTGTAGATATTACCATGCTAATAGAGATAGCGGTGTAGATATTTCCACTGATATACAGATAGCTGTGTAGATATTTGCATGTTCATACAGATAGCGGTGTAGATATTTCCATGTTCGTACAGATAGCGATGTAGCTATTTCCATGTTCATACAGATAGCGGTGTAGATATTTATATGCTCATACAGACAGAGGTGTAGATATTTCCATGTTCATACAGTTAGCGGTGTAGATATTTCCATGTTCATACATATGGCGGTGTAGATATTTCCATGTTCATACAGTTAGCGGTGTAGATATTTCCATGTTCATACAGATGGCGGTGTAGATATTTACATGTTCTTACAGATGGCGGTATAGATATTTCCATGTTCTTACAGATGGCGGTGTAGATAATTCCATGTTCATAGAGATGGCGGTGTAGATATTTCCATGTTTATGCAGATAGCGGTATAGATATTTCCATGTTTATACAGATGGTGGTGTAGGTGTTTCCATGTTTATAGATATGGCGGTCTAGATATTTCCATGTTTAC
Source organism: Gorilla gorilla gorilla (assembly GCF_029281585.2). Lineage (NCBI taxonomy): Eukaryota > Metazoa > Chordata > Mammalia > Primates > Hominidae > Gorilla > Gorilla gorilla. The sequence goes on from NC_073232.2 coordinate 149,427,551, forward strand.
AGAGATAGTGGTGTAGTTATTTCCAAGTTTACAAAGACAGCTTTGTAGATATTTCCATGTTTATACAGATAGCGGTGAAGATATTTCCAGGTTTATACAGATAGCGGTGTAGATACTTCCATGTTTATACAGATTGCAGTGTAGATATTTCCATGTTTATAGAGATAATGTTGTAGATAATTTCAATTTTATACAGAGAGCAGTGTAGAAATTTCCAGGTTCATACAGATAGCGGTGTAGATATTTCCACGTTTATAGAGATGGCGGTGTTGATATTTCCATGTTCATACAGATGGCGATGTAGATATTTCCATGTTTATAGGGATGGCGTTGTAGATATTTCCATGTTCTTTTAGATAGCGGTGTACATATTTCCATCTTAATACAGCTGGCGGTGTAGATATGTCCATGTTTGTACAGATGGCGGTGTAGATATTTCCATGTTCATACAGATGGCGGTGTAGATATTTCAAAGTTTATAGAGATAGCGCTGTAGTTATTTCCATATTTATAGAGAAATCTGTGTAGTTATTTCCGTGTATATGCAGATAGCTGTGTAGATATTTCCATGTTCATGCAGATAGCGGTGTAGATATTTCCATGTTCATCCAGATGCCGGTGTACATTTATCCATGTTCATACAGATGGCGGTGAAGATATTTCCATGTTCATACAGATGGTGGTGTAGGTATTTCCATGTTCATACAAATGGCGGTGTAGATATTTCCATGTTCATAGATATGGCGGGGTAGATATTTCCAGGTTCATACAGATGGCGGTGTAGATATTTCCATGTTCATAGAGATGGCCGTGTAGATATTTCCATGTTTATACAGATAGCAGTGTAGTTATTTCCATGTTTATAGAGATACCAGTGTGGATATTTCTATTGATATACAGATAGCTCTGTAGGTATTTACATGTTCATACAGATAGCGGTGTAGATATTTCCATGTTCATAGAGATAGCGGTGTAGATATTTGCATGTTCATATAGATAGCGGTGTAGATATTTCCATGTTCATACAGATAGCTGTGTAGATATTTCCATGTTCATACAGATAGCGGTGTAGATAATGCCATGTTCATACAGTTAGCGGTGTAGATATTTCCTTGTTCATACAGATGGCGGTGTAGATATTTCCATGTTCATACAGATAGCGGTGTAGAGATTTCCATGTTCATACAGATAGCGGTGTAGATATTTCCATGTTCATACAGATAGCGGTCTAGATATTTCCAGGTTCATACCAATAGCGGTGTAGACATTTGCATGTTCATACAGTTAGCGGTGTAGGTATTTCCATGTTCATACAGATGGCGGTGTAGATATTTACATGTTCATACAGATGGCGGTGTAGATATTTCCATGTTTGTACGGATGGCATTGTAGATATTTCCATGTTCATACAGGTGGCGGTGTAGATATTTCCATGTTTATACAGATAGCAGTGTAGTTATTTCAATGTTAATAGGGATAGCAGTGTAGATATTTTCATTGATATACAGATAGCTGTGTAGATATTTGAATGTTCATACAGATAGCGGTGTAGATATTTCCATGTTCATACAGATAGCGGTGTAGATATTTCCATGTTCGTACGGATGGCAGTGTAGATATTTCCATGTTCATACAGGTGGCGGTGTAGATATTTCCATGTTTACAGAGATAGCAGTGTAGTTATTTCGATGTTTATAGAGACAGCTGTGTAGATATTTCCATTGATATACAGATAGCTGTGTAGATATTTGCAGGTTCATACAGATAGTGGTGTAGATATTTTCCATGTTCGTACACATAGCGGTGTAGATATTTCCATGTTCATACAGATAGCGGTGTAGATATTTCCATATTCATACAGATAACGGTGTAGATATTTCCATGTTCATACAGATAACGGTGTAGATATTTCCATGTTCATACAGATAGCAGTGTAGATATTTCCATGTTCATACAGTTAGCGGTGTAGATATTTCCATGTTCATGCAGATGGCGGTGTAGATATTTACATGTTCATACAGATGGCGGTATAGATACTTCCATGTTCGTACAGATGGCGTTGTAGATATTTCCATGTTCATAGAGATGGCGGTGTAGATATTTCCAGGTTTTTGCAGTTAGCGGTATAGATATTTCCATGTTTATACAGATGGTGGTGTAGATATTTCCATGTTTATAGAGATGGCGGTCTAGATATTTCCATGTTTACAGAGATAGTGGTGAAGTTATTTCCAAGTTTATAGAGACAGCATTGTAGATATTTCCATGTTTATACAGATAGCGGTGAAGATATTTCCATGTTAATACAGATAGCAGTGTAGTTATTTCCATGTTTATAGGGATACCAGTCTGGATATTTCCATTGATATACAGATAGCTGTGTAGATATTTGCATGTTCATACAGATAGCGGTGTAGATATTTCCATGTTCATACAGATAGCGGTGTAGATATTTCCATGTTCATACAGATAGCGGTGTAGATATTTCCATGTTCATACAGATAGCGGTGTAGATATTTCCATGTTCCTACAGATAGCGGTGTAGATATTTAAATGTTCATACAGTTAGCGGTGTAGATATTTGCATGTTCATACAGATGGCGGTGTAGATATTTACATGTTGATACAGATGGCGGTGTAGATATTTCCATGTTCATACAGATAGCGGTGTAGATATTTCCATGTTCATACAGATAGCGGTGTAGATATTTCCATGTTCATACAGATACCAGTGTAGATATTTCCATGATCATACCAATAGCGGTGTAGACATTTCCATGTTCATACATTTAGCGGTGTAGATATTTCCATGTTCATACAGATGGCGGTGAAGATATTTACATGTTCATACAGATGTCGGTGTAGATATTTCTATGTTTGTACGGATGGCAGTGTAGATATTTCCATGTTCATACACGTGCCGGTGTAGATATTTCCATGTTTATACAGATAGCAGTGTAGATATTACCATGCTAATACAGATAGCGGTGTAGATATTTCCACTGATATACAGATAGCTGTGTAGATATTTGCATGTTCATACAGATAGCGGTGTAGATATTTCCATGTTCGTACAGATAGCGGTGTAGCTATTTCCATGTTCATACAGATAGCGGTGTAGATATTTCTATGTTCATACAGATAACGGTGTAGATATTTCCATGTTCATACAGACAGCGGTGTAGATATTTCCATGTTCATACAGATGGCGGTGTAGATATTTCCATGTTCATACAGATGGCGGTGTAGATATTTACATGTTCTTACAGATGGCGGTATAGGTATTTCCATGTTCTTACAGATGGCGGTGTAGATAATTCCATGTTCATAGAGATGGCGGTGTAGATATTTCCATGTTTATGCAGATAGCGGTATAGATATTTCCATGTTTATACAGATGGTGGTGTAGGTATTTCCATGTTTATAGATATGGCGGTCTAGATATTTCCATGTTTACAGAGATAGTGGTGTAGTTATTTCCAAGTTTACAGAGACAGCATTGTAGATATTTCCATGTTTATACAGATAGCGGTGAAGATATTTCCAGGTTTATACAGATAGCGGTGTAGATACTTCCATGTTTATACAGATTGTGGTGTAGACATTTCCATGTTCATATATTTAGCGGTGTAGATATTTCCATGTTCATACAGATGGCGAGGATATTTCCATGTTCATGCAGATAGCGTTGTAGATATTTCCATGTTCATACAGTTAGCTGTGTAGATATTTCCATGTTCATACAGATGGCGGTGTAGATATTTCCATGTTCATAGAGATGGCGGTGTAGATATTTCCATATTTATACAGATAGCAGTGTAGTTATTTCCATGTTTATAGAGATAGCAGTGTTGATATTTCCAATGATATACAGATAGCTGTGTAGATATTTCCATGTTCATACAGATGGTGGTGTAGATATTTCGAAGTTTATAGAGATAGCGCTGTAGTTATTTCCATATTTATAGAGAAATCTGTGTAGATATTTCCATGTATATTCAGATATCTGTGTAGATATTTCCATGTTCATCCAGATGCCGGTGTACATATATCCATGTTCATACAGATGGCGGTGAAGATATTTCCATGTTCATACAGATGGTGGTGTAGATATTTCCATGTTCATACAAATGGCGGTGTAGATATTTCCATGTTCATAGAGATGGCGGTGTAGATATTTCCATGTTCATACAAATGGCGGTGTAGATATTTCCATGTTCATAGAGATGGCGGTGTAGATATCTCCATATTTATACAGATAGCAGTGTAGTTATTTCCATGTTTATAGGGATAGCAGTGTAGATATTTTCATTGATATACAGATAGATGTGTTGATATTTGAATGTTCATACAGATAGCGGTGTAGATATTTCCATGTTCATACAGATAGCGGTGTAGATATTTCCATGTTCATACAGATAGTGGTGTAGATATTTCCATGTTCATACAGATTGCGGTGTAGATATTTCCATTTCCATACAGATAGCGGTGTAGATATTTCTATCTTCATACAGTTTGCGGTGTAGATATTTCCATGTTCATACAGATGGCGGTGTAGATATTTACATGTTCATACAGATAGCGGTGTAGATATTTCCACGTTTACAGAGATGGCGGTGAAGATATTTACATGTTCATACAGAGGACGGTGTAGGTATTTCCACGTTTATAGGGATGGCGGTGTAGATATTTTCATGTTTACACAGATGGCAGTGTAGATATTTCCATGTTTACACAGATGGCGGTGTAGACATTTCCATGTTTACACACATAGCGGTGTGGATATTTCCATGTTTATGCAGATAGCAGTGTAGATATTTCCATGTTTATACAGATAGCGGTGCGGATATTTCCATGTTTATTCAGATAGCGGTGCGGATATTTCCATGTTTATACAGATAGTTGGGCAGATATTTCCATGTTTATACAGATAGCGGTGTTGATATTTCCATCTTAATACAGATGGCGGTGTAGATATGTCCATGATCGTACAGATGGCGATGTAGATATTTCCCTGTTCATACAGATGGCGGTGTAGATATTTCGAAGTTTATAGAGGTAGCGATGTAGTTATTTCCATATTTATAGAGAAATCTGTGTAGATATTTCCATGTATATTCAGATAGCTGTGTAGATGTTTCCATGTTCATGCAGATTACGGTGTAGGTATTTCCATGTTCATCCAGATGCCGGTGTACATATATCCATGTTCATACAAATGGCGGTGTAGATATTTCCATGTTCATAGAGATGGCGGTGTAGATATTTCCATGTTTATAGAGATAGCTGTGTAGATATTTCCATTGATATACAGATAGCTGGTTAGATATTTGCATGTTCATACAGATGGCGGTGTAGGTATTTCCATGTTCATACAAATGGCGGTGTAGATATGTCCATGTTCATAGAGATGGCGGTGTAGATATTTCCATGTTTATACAAATGGCGGTGTAGGTATTTCCATGTTCATAGAGATGGCGGTGTAGATATTTCCATGTTTATACAGATAGCAGTGTAGTTATTTCCATGTTTATAGAGATACCAGTCTGGATATTTCCATTGATATACAGATAGCGGTGTAGATATTTCCATGTTTATACAGATGGCGGTGTAGATATTTCCATGTTCATACAGATAGCGGTGTAGTTATTTCCATGTTCATACAGATCGTGGTGTAGATATTTCCATGTTAATACAGATAGCGGTGTAGATATTTCCATGTTCATACAGATAGCGGTGTAGATATTTAAATGTTCATACAGTTAGCGGTGTAGATATTTCCATGTTCATGCAGATGGCGCTGTAGATATTTACATGTTGATACAGATGGCGGTGTAGATATTTCCATGTTCATACAGATAGCGGTGTAGATATTTCCATGTTCATCGAGATGGCGGTGTAGATATTTCCATGTTTATACAGATAGCAGTGTAGTTATTTCCATGTTAATAGAGATAGCGGTGTAGATATTTCCATTGATATACAGATAGCTGTGTAGATATTTGCATGTTCATACAGATAGCGGTGTAGATATTTCCATGTTCATACAGATAGTGGTGTAGCTATTTCCATGTTCATACAGATAGCGGTGTAGATATTTCTATGTTCATACAGAAAACGGTGTAGATATTTCCATGTTCGTACAGACAGGAGTGTAGATATTTCCATGTTCATACAGTTAGCGGTGTAGATATTTCCATGTTCATACAGATGGCGGTGTAGATATTTACATGTTCATACAGATGGCGGTAGAGATATTTCCATGTTCTTAGAGATGGCGGTGAACATATTTCCATGTTCATAGAGATGGCGGTGTAGATATTTCCATGTTTATGCAGATAGCGGTATAGATATTTCCATGTTTATACAGATGGCGGTGTAGATATTTCCATGTTTATAGAGATGGTGGTCTAGATATTTCCATGTTTACAGAGATAGCGGTGTAGTTATTTCCAAGTTTATAGAGACAGCGATGTAGACATTTCCATGTTTATACAGATAGCGGTGAAGATATTTCCATGTTTATACAGATAGCGGTGTAGATATTTCCATGTTCATACAGATAGCAGTGTAGATATTACCATGTTTATAGAGATAGTGTTGTAGATAATTTCAATTTCATACAGAGAGCAGTGTAGATATTTACAAGTTCATACAGATAGCGGTGTAGATATTTCCACGTTTACAGAGATGGCGGTGTAGATATTTCCATGTTCATACAGAGGACGGTGTAGATATTTCCATGTTTATAGGGATGGCGGTGTAGATATTTTCATGTTTACACAGATGGCGGTGTAGATATTTTCATGTTTACACAGATAGCGGTGTAGACATTTCCATGTTTACACAGATAGCGGTGTGGATATTTCCATGTTTATGCAGATAGCAGTGTAGATATTTCCGTGTTTATACAGATAGCGGTGCGGATATTTCCATGTTTATTCAGATGGCGGTGCGGTTATTTCCATGTTTATACAGATAGTTAGGCAGATATTTCCATGTTTATACAGATAGCGGTGTAGATATTTCCATCTTAATACAGATCGCGGTGTAGATATGACCATGTTTGTACAGATGGCGGTGTAGATATTTCCATGTTCATACAGATGGCCTTGTAGATATTTCAAAGTTTATAGAGATAGCGCTGTAGTTATTTCCATATTCCTAGAGAAATCTGTGTAGATATTTCCATGTATATTCAGATAGCTGTGTAGATATTTGCATGTTCATGCAGATAGCGGTGTAGATATTTCCATGTTCATCCAGATGCCGGTGTACATATATCCATGTTCATACAGATGGCGGTGAAGATATTTCCATGTTCATGCAGATGGTGGTGTAGGTATTTCCATGTTCATACAAATGGCGGTGTAGATATTTCCATGTTCATAGAGATGGCTGTGTAGATATTTCCAGGTTCATACAAATGGCGGTGTAGATATTTCCATGTTCATAGAGATGGCCGTGTAGATATTTCCATGTTTATACAGATACCAGTGTAGTTTTTTCCATGTTTATAGAGATACCAGTGTGGATATTTCCATTGATATACAGATAGATGTGTAGATATTTACATGTTCATACAGATAGCGGTGTAGATATTTCCATGTTCATACAGATAGCGGTGTAGATATTTCCATGTTCATATAGATAGCGGTGTAGATATTTCCATGTTCATACAGATAGCGGTGCGGATATTTCCATGTTTATTCAGATAGCGGTGCAGATATTTCCATGTTTATACATATAATTGGGCAGATATTTCCATGTTTATACAGATAGTGGTGTAGATATTTCCATCTTAATACAGATGGCGGTGTAGATATGTCCATGATCGTACAGATGGCGGTGTAGATATTTCCATGTTCATACAGATGGCGGTGTAGATATTTTGAAGTTTATAGAGATAGCGCTGTAGTTATTTCCATATATATAGAGAAATCTGTGTAGATATTTCCATGTATATTCAGATAGCTGTGTAGATATTTCCATGTTCATGCAGATTACGGTGTAGATATTTCCATGTTCATCCTGATGCCGGTGTAAAAATATCCATGTTCATACAAATGGCGGTGAAGATATTTCCATGCTCATACAGATGGCGCTGTAGGTATTTCCATGTTCATACAAATGGCGGTGTAGATATTTCCATGTTCATAGAGATGGCGGTGTAGATATTTCCAGGTTCATACAAATGGCGGTGTAGGTATTTCCATGTTCATAGTGATGGCGGTGCAGATATTTCCATGTTTATACAGATAGCAGTGTAGTTATTTCCATGTTTATAGAGATACTATTCTGGATATTTCCATTGATATACAGATAGCTGTGTAGATATTAGCATGTTCATACAGATAGCGGTGTAGATATTTCCATGTTCATACAGATAGCGGTGTAGATATTTCCCTGTTCATACAGATAGTGGTGTAGATATTTCCATGTTAATTCAGATAGCGGTGTAGATATTTCCATGTTCATACAGATAGCGGTGTAGCTATTTCCATGTTCATACAGATGGCAGTGTAGATATTTCCATGTTTAGAGAGAAATGGTGTAGATAATTTCAATTTTATACAGAGAGCAGTGTAGATATTTCCAAGTTCATACAGATAGCGGTGTAGATATTTCCACGTTTACAGAGATGGCGGTGTAGATATTTCCATGTTCATACAGATGGCGGTGTAGATATTTCCATGTTCATAGAGATGGCGGTGTTGATATTTCCATATTTATAGAGATAGCAGTGTAGTTATTTCCATGTTTATAGAGATAGTAGTGTAGATATATCCACTGTTATACAGATAGCTCTGTAGATATTTGCATGTTAATAGAGATAGCGGTGTAGATATTTCCATGTTCATACAGATAGCGGTGTAGATATTTCCATGTTCACAGATAGCGGTGTAGATATTTCCATGTTCATACAGATAGCGGTGTAGATATTTCCATGTTCATACAGATAGCGGTGTAGATATTTCCATTTTCATACAGTTAGCGGTTTAGATATTTCCATGTTTATACAGATGGCGGTGTAGATATTTACATGTTCATACAGATGGCGGTGTAGTTATTTCCATGTTCATACAGATAGCGGTTTAGATATTTCCATGTTCATACAGATAGCGGTGTAGATATTTCCATGTTCATACAGATAGCGGTGTAGATATTTCCATGTTCATACCAATAGCGGTGTAGACATTTCCATGTTCATATATTTAGCGGTGTAGATATTTCCATGTTCATAGAGATGGCGAAGATATTTCCATGTTAATGCGGATAGCGGTGTAGATATTTCCATGTTCATACAGATAGCGGTGTAGATATTTCCATGTTAATACAGATAGCGGTGTTGATATTTCCATGTTCATAGAGATAGCGGTGTAGATATTTAAATGTTCATACAGTTAGCAGTGTAGATATTTCCATGTTCATACAGATGGCTGTGTAGATATTTACATGTTGATACTGATGGCGGTGTAGATATTTCCATGTTCATACAGATAGCGGTGTAGAGATTTCCATGTTCATACAGATAGCAGTGTAGATATTTCCATGTTCATGCAGATAGCGGTGTAGATATTTCCATGTTCATACAGATAGTGGTGTAGCTATTTCCATGTTCATACAGATAGCGGTGTAGATATTTCTATGTTCATACAGAAAACGGTGTAGATATTTCCATGTTCGTACAGACAGGAGTGTAGATATTTCCATGTTCATACAGTTAGCGGTGTAGATATTTCCATGTTCATACAGATGGCGGTGTAGATATTTACATGTTCATACAGATGGCGGTAGAGATATTTCCATGTTCTTAGAGATGGCGGTGAACATATTTCCATGTTCATAGAGATGGCGGTGTAGATATTTCCATGTTTATGCAGATAGCGGTATAGATATTTCCATGTTTATACAGATGGCGGTGTAGATATTTCCATGTTTATAGAGATGGTGGTCTAGATATTTCCATGTTTACAGAGATAGCGGTGTAGTTATTTCCAAGTTTATAGAGACAGCGATGTAGACATTTCCATGTTTATACAGATAGCGGTGAAGATATTTCCATGTTTATACAGATAGCGGTGTAGATATTTCCATGTTCATACAGATAGCAGTGTAGATATTACCATGTTTATAGAGATAGTGTTGTAGATAATTTCAATTTCATACAGAGAGCAGTGTAGATATTTACAAGTTCATACAGATAGCGGTGTAGATATTTCCACGTTTACAGAGATGGCGGTGTAGATATTTCCATGTTCATACAGAGGACGGTGTAGATATTTCCATGTTTATAGGGATGGCGGTGTAGATATTTTCATGTTTACACAGATGGCGGTGTAGATATTTTCATGTTTACACAGATAGCGGTGTAGACATTTCCATGTTTACACAGATAGCGGTGTGGATATTTCCATGTTTATGCAGATAGCAGTGTAGATATTTCCGTGTTTATACAGATAGCGGTGCGGATATTTCCATGTTTATTCAGATGGCGGTGCGGTTATTTCCATGTTTATACAGATAGTTAGGCAGATATTTCCATGTTTATACAGATAGCGGTGTAGATATTTCCATCTTAATACAGATCGCGGTGTAGATATGACCATGTTTGTACAGATGGCGGTGTAGATATTTCCATGTTCATACAGATGGCCTTGTAGATATTTCAAAGTTTATAGAGATAGCGCTGTAGTTATTTCCATATTCCTAGAGAAATCTGTGTAGATATTTCCATGTATATTCAGATAGCTGTGTAGATATTTGCATGTTCATGCAGATAGCGGTGTAGATATTTCCATGTTCATCCAGATGCCGGTGTACATATATCCATGTTCATACAGATGGCGGTGAAGATATTTCCATGTTCATGCAGATGGTGGTGTAGGTATTTCCATGTTCATACAAATGGCGGTGTAGATATTTCCATGTTCATAGAGATGGCTGTGTAGATATTTCCAGGTTCATACAAATGGCGGTGTAGATATTTCCATGTTCATAGAGATGGCCGTGTAGATATTTCCATGTTTATACAGATACCAGTGTAGTTTTTTCCATGTTTATAGAGATACCAGTGTGGATATTTCCATTGATATACAGATAGATGTGTAGATATTTACATGTTCATACAGATAGCGGTGTAGATATTTCCATGTTCATACAGATAGCGGTGTAGATATTTCCATGTTCATATAGATAGCGGTGTAGATATTTCCATGTTCATACAGATAGCGGTGCGGATATTTCCATGTTTATTCAGATAGCGGTGCAGATATTTCCATGTTTATACATATAATTGGGCAGATATTTCCATGTTTATACAGATAGTGGTGTAGATATTTCCATCTTAATACAGATGGCGGTGTAGATATGTCCATGATCGTACAGATGGCGGTGTAGATATTTCCATGTTCATACAGATGGCGGTGTAGATATTTTGAAGTTTATAGAGATAGCGCTGTAGTTATTTCCATATATATAGAGAAATCTGTGTAGATATTTCCATGTATATTCAGATAGCTGTGTAGATATTTCCATGTTCATGCAGATTACGGTGTAGATATTTCCATGTTCATCCTGATGCCGGTGTAAAAATATCCATGTTCATACAAATGGCGGTGAAGATATTTCCATGCTCATACAGATGGCGCTGTAGGTATTTCCATGTTCATACAAATGGCGGTGTAGATATTTCCATGTTCATAGAGATGGCGGTGTAGATATTTCCAGGTTCATACAAATGGCGGTGTAGGTATTTCCATGTTCATAGTGATGGCGGTGCAGATATTTCCATGTTTATACAGATAGCAGTGTAGTTATTTCCATGTTTATAGAGATACTATTCTGGATATTTCCATTGATATACAGATAGCTGTGTAGATATTAGCATGTTCATACAGATAGCGGTGTAGATATTTCCATGTTCATACAGATAGCGGTGTAGATATTTCCCTGTTCATACAGATAGTGGTGTAGATATTTCCATGTTAATTCAGATAGCGGTGTAGATATTTCCATGTTCATACAGATAGCGGTGTAGCTATTTCCATGTTCATACAGATGGCAGTGTAGATATTTCCATGTTTAGAGAGAAATGGTGTAGATAATTTCAATTTTATACAGAGAGCAGTGTAGATATTTCCAAGTTCATACAGATAGCGGTGTAGATATTTCCACGTTTACAGAGATGGCGGTGTAGATATTTCCATGTTCATACAGATGGCGGTGTAGATATTTCCATGTTCATAGAGATGGCGGTGTTGATATTTCCATATTTATAGAGATAGCAGTGTAGTTATTTCCATGTTTATAGAGATAGTAGTGTAGATATATCCACTGTTATACAGATAGCTCTGTAGATATTTGCATGTTAATAGAGATAGCGGTGTAGATATTTCCATGTTCATACAGATAGCGGTGTAGATATTTCCATGTTCACAGATAGCGGTGTAGATATTTCCATGTTCATACAGATAGCGGTGTAGATATTTCCATGTTCATACAGATAGCGGTGTAGATATTTCCATTTTCATACAGTTAGCGGTTTAGATATTTCCATGTTTATACAGATGGCGGTGTAGATATTTACATGTTCATACAGATGGCGGTGTAGTTATTTCCATGTTCATACAGATAGCGGTTTAGATATTTCCATGTTCATACAGATAGCGGTGTAGATATTTCCATGTTCATACAGATAGCGGTGTAGATATTTCCATGTTCATACCAATAGCGGTGTAGACATTTCCATGTTCATATATTTAGCGGTGTAGATATTTCCATGTTCATAGAGATGGCGAAGATATTTCCATGTTAATGCGGATAGCGGTGTAGATATTTCCATGTTCATACAGATAGCGGTGTAGATATTTCCATGTTAATACAGATAGCGGTGTTGATATTTCCATGTTCATAGAGATAGCGGTGTAGATATTTAAATGTTCATACAGTTAGCAGTGTAGATATTTCCATGTTCATACAGATGGCTGTGTAGATATTTACATGTTGATACTGATGGCGGTGTAGATATTTCCATGTTCATACAGATAGCGGTGTAGAGATTTCCATGTTCATACAGATAGCAGTGTAGATATTTCCATGTTCATGCAGATAGCGGTGTAGATATTTCCATGTTCATACCAATAGCGGTGTAGACATTTCCATGTTCATACATTTAGCGGTGTAGATATTTCCATGTTCATACAGATGGCGGTGAAGATATTTACATGTTCATACAGATGCCGGTGTACATATATCCATGTTCATACAGATGGCGGTGAAGATATTTCCATCTTCATGCAGATGGCGGTGTAGATATTTCCATGTTCATACAAATGGCGGTGTAGATATTTCCATGTTCATAGAGATGGCGGTGTAGATATTTCCTTGTTCATACAAATGGCGGTGTAGATATTTCCATGTTCATAGAGATGGCGGTGTAGATATCTCCATATTTATACAGATAGCAGTGTAGTTATTTCCATGTTTATAGGGATAGCAGTGTAGATATTTTCATTGATATACAGATAGATGTGATGATATTTGAATGTTCATACAGACAGCGGTGTAGATATTTCCATGTTCATACAGATAGCGGTGTAGATATTTCCATGTTCATACAGATAGCGGTGTAGATATTTCCATGTTCATAGAGATAGCGGTGTAGATATTTAAATGTTCATACAGTTAGCAGTGTAGATATTTCCATGTTCATACAGATGGCTGTGTAGATATTTACATGTTGATACAGATGGCGGTGTAGATATTTCCATGTTCATACAGATAGCGGTGTAGATATTTCCATGTTCATACAGATAGCAGTGTAGATATTTCCATGTTCATGCAGATAGCGGTGTAGATATTTCCATGTTCATACCAATAGCGGTGTAGACATTTCCATATTCATACATTTAGCGGTGTAGATATTTCCATGTTCATACAGATGGCGGTGAAGATATTTACATGTTCATACAGATGCCGGTGTACATATATCCATGTTCATACAGATGGCGGTGAAGATATTTCCATGTTCATACAGATGGCGGTGTAGATATTTCCATGTTCATACAGATGGCGGTGTAGATATTTCCATGTTCATAGAGATGGAGGTGTAGATATTTCCATGTTCATACAAATGGCGGTGTAGATATTTCCATGTTCATAGAGATGGCGGTGTAGATATCTCCATATTTATACAGATAGCAGTGTAGTTATTTCCATGTTTATAGGGATAGCAGTGTAGATATTTTCATTGATATACAGATAGATGTGTTGATATTTGAATGTTCATACAGATAGCGGTGTAGATATTTCCATGTTCATACAGATAGCGGTGTAGATATTTCCATGTTCATACAGATAGCGGTGTAGATATTTCCATGTTCATACAGATAGCGGTGTAGATATTTCCATTTCCATACAGATAGCGGTGTAGATATTTCCATGTTCATACAGTTTGCGGTGTAGATATTTCCATGCTCATACAGATGGCGGTGTAGATATTTACATGTTCATACAGATAGCGGTGTAGATATTTCCACGTTTACAGAGATGGCGGTGTAGATATTTACATGTTCATACAGAGGACGGTGTAGATATTTCCATGTTTATAGGGATGGCGGTTTATATATTTTCATGTTTACACAGATGGCAGTGTAGATATTTCCATGTTTACACAGATGGCGGTGTAGACATTTCCAAGTTTACACACATAGCGGTGTGGATATTTCCATGTTTATGCAGATAGCAGTGTAGATATTTCCATGTTTATACAGATAGCGGTGCGGATATTTCCATGTTTATTCAGATAGCGGTGCGGATATTTCCATGTTTATACAGATAGTTGGGCAGATATTTCCATGTTTATACAGATAGCGGTGTTGATATTTCCATCTTAATACAGATGGCGGTGTAGATATGTCCATGATCGTACAGATGGCGATGTAGATATTTCCCTGTTCATACAGATGGCGGTGTAGATATTTCGAAGTTTATAGAGATAGCGATGTAGTTACTTCCATATTTATAGAGAAATCTGTGTAGATATTTCCATGTATATTCAGATAGCTGTGTAGATGTTTCCATGTTCATGCAGATTACGGTGTAGATATTTCCATGTTCATCCAGATGCCGGTGTACATATATCCATGTTCATACAAATGGCGGTGTAGATATTTCCATGTTCATAGAGATGGCGGTGTAGATATTTCCATGTTTATAGAGATAGCTGTGTAGATATTTCCATTGATATAAAGATAGCTGGTTAGATATTTGCATGTTCATACAGATGGCGGTGTAGGTATTTCCATGTTCATACAAATGGCGGTGTAGATATGTCCATGTTCATAGAGATGGCGGTGTAGATATTTCCATGTTCATACAAATGGCGGTGTAGATATTTCCATGTTCATAGAGATGGCGGTGTAGATATTTCCATGTTTATACAGATAGCAGTGTAGTTATTTCCATGTTTATAGAGATACCAGTCTGGATATTTCCATTGATATACAGATAGCGGTGTAGATATTTCCATGTTCATACAGATAGCGGTGTAGATATTTCCATGTTCATACAGATAGCGGTGTTGTTATTTCCATGTTCATACAGATAGCGGTGTAGATATTTCCATGTTAATACAGATAGCGGTGTAGATATTTCCATGTTCATACAGATAGCGGTGTAGATATTTAAATGTTCATACAGTTAGCGGTGTAGATATTTCCATGTTCATGCAGATGGCGCTGTAGATATTTACATGTTGATACAGATGGCGGTGTAGATATTTCCATGTTCATACAGATAGCGGTGTAGATATTTCCATGTTCATACAGATAGCGGTGTAGATATGTCCATGTTCATAGAGATAGCGGTGTAGACATTTCCATGTTCATACCAATAGCGGTGTAGACATTTCCATGTTCATACATTTAGCGGTGTAGATATTTCCATGTTCATACAGATGGCGGTGAAGATATTTACATGTTTGTACCGATGGCAGTGTAGATATTTCCATGTTCATACAGGTGGCGGTGTAGATATTTCCATGTTTATACAGATAGCAGTGTAGTTATTTCCATGTTAATAGAGATAGCGGTGTAGATATTTCCATTGATATACAGATAGCTGTGTAGATATTTGCATGTTCATACAGATAGCGGTGTAGATATTTCCATGTTCATACAGATAGTGGTGTAGCTATTTCCATGTTCATACTGATAGCGGTGTAGATATTTCTATGTTCATACAGAAAACGGTGTAGATATTTCCATGTTCGTACAGACAGCAGTGTAGATATTTCCATGTCCATACAGTTAGCGGTGTAGATATTTCCATGTTCATACAGATGGCGGTGTAGATATTTACATGTTCATACAGATGGCGGTAGAGATATTTCCATGTTCTTAGAGATGGCGGTGAACATATTTCCATGTTCATAGAGATGGCGGTGTAGATATTACCATGTTTATGCAGATAGCGGTATAGATATTTCCATGTTTATACAGATGGCGGTGTAGATATTTCCATGTTTATAGAGATGGCGGTCTAGATATTTCCATGTTTACAGAGATAGCGGTGTAGTTATTTCCAAGTTTATAGAGACAGCGATGTAGACATTTCCATGTTTATACAGATAGCGGTGAAGATATTTCCATGTTTATACAGATAGCGGTGTAGATACTTCCATGTTCATACAGATAGCAGTGTAGATATTACCATGTTTATAGAGATAGTGTTGTAGATAATTTCAATTTCATACAGAGAGCAGTGTAGATATTTACAAGTTCATACAGATAGCGGTGTAGATATTTCCACGTTTACAGAGATGGCGGTGTAGATATTTCCATGTTCATACAGAGGACGGTGTAGATATTTCCATGTTTATAGGGATGGCGGTGTAGATATTTTCATGTTTACACAGATGGCGGTGTAGATATTTCCATGTTTCCACAGATAGCGGTGTAGACATTTCCATGTTTACACAGATAGCGGTGTGGATATTTCCATGTTTATGCAGAAAGCAGTGTAAATATTTCCGTGTTTATACAGATAGCGGTGCGGATATTTCCATGTTTATTCAGATGGCGGTGCGGTTATTTCCATGTTTATACAGATAGTTAGGCAGATATTTCCATGTTTATACAGATTGCGGTGTAGATATTTCCATCTTAATACAGATGGCGGTGTAGATATGTCCATGTTTGTACAGATGGCGGTGTAGATATTTCCATGTTCATACAGATGGCGGTGTAGATATTTCAAAGTTTATAGAGATAGCGCTGTAGTTATTTCCATATTCCTAGAGAAATCTGTGTAGATATTTCCATGTATATTCAGATAGCTGTGTAGATATTTGCATGTTCATGCAGATAGCGGTGTAGATATTTCCATGTTCATCCAGATGCCGGTGTACATATATCCATGTTCATACAGATGGCGGTGAAGATATTTCCATGTTCATGCAGATGGTGGTGTAGGTATTTCCATGTTCATACAAATGGCGGTGTAGATATTTCCATGTTCATAGAGATGGCTGTGTAGATATTTCCAGGTTCATACAAATGGCGGTGGAGATATTTCCATGTTCATAGAGATGGCCGTGTAGATATTTCCATGTTTATACAGATACCAGTGTAGTTTTTTCCATGTTTATAGAGATACCACTGTGGATATTTCCATTGATATACAGATAGCTGTGTAGATATTTACATGTTCATACAGATAGCGGTGTAGATATTTCCATGTTCATACAGATAGCGGTGTAGATATTTCCATGTTCATATAGATAGCGGTGTAGATATTTCCATGTTAATACAGATAGCGGTGCGGATATTTCCATGTTTATTCAGATAGCGGTGCGGATATTTCCATGTTTATACAGATAATTGGGCAGATATTTCCATGTTTATACAGATAGTGGTGTAGATATTTCCATCTTAATACAGATGGCGGTGTAGATATGTCCATGATCGTACAGATGGCGGTGTAGATATTTCCATGTTCATACAGATGGCGGTGTAGATATTTCGAAGTTTATAGAGATAGCGCTGTAGTTATTTCCATATTTATAGAGAAATCTGTGTAGATATTTCCATGTATATTCAGATAGCTGTGTAGATATTTCCATGTTCCTGCAGATTACGGTGTAGATATTTCCATGTTCATCCTGATGCCGGTGTAAAAATATCCATGTTCATACAAATGGCGGTGAAGATATTTCCATGCTCATACAGATGGCGCTGTAGGTATTTCCATGTTCATACAAATGGCGGTGTAGATATTTCCATGTTCATAGAGATGGCGGTGTAGATATTTCCAGGTTCATACAAATGGCGGTGTAGGTATTTCCATGTTCATAGTGATGGCGGTGCAGATATTTCCATGTTTATACAGATAGCAGTGTAGTTATTTCCATGTTTATAGAGATACCATTCTGGATATTTCCATTGATATACAGATAGCTGTGTAGATATTTGCATGTTCATACAGATAGCGGTGTAGATATTTCCATGTTCATACAGATAGCGGTGTAGATATTTATATGTTCATACAGATAGCGGTGTAGATATTTCCATGTTCATACCAATAGCGGTGTAGACATTTCCATGTTCATACATTTAGCGGTGTAGATATTTCCATGTTCATACAGATGGCGGTGAAGATATTTACATGTTCATACAGATGGCGGTGTAGATATTTCCATGTTTGTACGGATGGCAGTGTAGATATTTCCATGTACATACAGGTGGCGGTGTAGATATTTCCATGTTTATACAGATAGCAGTGTAGTTATTTCCATGTTAATAGAGATAGCGTTGTAGATATTTCCATTGATATACGGATAGCTGTGTACATATTTGCATGTTCATACAGATAGCGGTGTAGATATATCCATGTTCGTACAGATAGCGGTGTAGCTATTTCCATCTTCATACAGATAGCGGTGTAGATATTTCTATGTTCATACAGATAACGGTGTAGATATTTCCATGTTAATACAGACAGCGGTGTAGATATTTCCATGTTCATACAGTTAGCGGTGTAGATATTTCCATGTTCATACAGATGGCGGTGCAGATATTTACATGTTCATACAGATGGTGGTATAGATATTTCCATGTTCTTACAGATGGCGGTGTAGATATTTCCATGTTCATAGAGATGGCGGTGTAGATATTTCCATCTTTATGCAGATAGCGGTATAGATATTTCCATGTTTATACAGATGGTGGTGTAGATATTTCCATGTTTACAGAGATGGCGGTCTAGATATTTCCATGTTTACAGAGATAGTGGTGTAGTTATTTCCAAGTTTATAGAGACAGTGTTGTAGATATTTCCATGTTTATACAGATAGCGGTGAAGATATTTCCATGTTTATATAGATAGTGGTGTAGATATTTCCATGTTTATATAGATATCAGTATAGATATTTCCATGTTTATAGAGATAATGGTGTAGATAATTTCAATTTTTTACAGAGAGCAGTGTAGATATTTCCAAGTTCATACAGATAGCGGTGTAGATATTTCCACCTTTATAGAGATGGAGGTGTAGATATTTCCAGGTTCATACAAATGGCGGTGTAGATATTTCCATGTTCATAGAGATGGCGGTGTAGTTGTTTCCATGTTCATTCAAATGGCGGTGTAGATATTTCCATGTTCATACAGAGGGCGAGGATATTTCCATGTTCATGCAGATAGCGGTGTAGATATTTCCATGTTCATACAGTTAGCGGTGTAGATATTTCCATATTCATACAGATGGCGATGTAGATATTTCCATGTTCATAGAGATTGCGGTGTAGATATTTCCATATTTATACAGATAGCAGTGTAGTTATTTCCGTGTTTATAGAGATAGCAGTGTAGATATTTCCATTGATATACAGATAGCTGTGTAGATATTTGCATGGTCATACAGATAGCGTTGTAGATATTTCCATGTTCGTACAGATAGCGGTGTAGATATTTCCATGTTCATCTAGATGCCGGTGTACATATATCCATGTTCATACAGATGGCGGTGAAGTTATTTCCATGTTCATACAGATGGTGGTGTAGATATTTCCATGTTCATACAAATGGCGGTGTAGATATTTCCATGTTCATAGAGATGGCGGTGTAGATATTTCCATATTTATACAGATAGCAGTGTACTTATTTCCATGTTTATAGGGATAGCAATGTAGATATTTTCATTGATATACAGATAGATGTGTAGATATTTGAATGTTCATACAGATAGCGGTGTAGATATTTCCATGTTCATACAGATAGCGGTGTAGATATTTCCATGTTCATACAGTTTGCGGTGTAGATATTTCCATGTTCATACAGAGGGAGGTGTAGATATTTCCATGTTCATACAGATAGCGGTGTTGATATTTCCATGTTCATACCAATAGCGGTGTAGATATTTCCATGTTCATACAGTTAGCGGTGTTGATATTTCCATGTTCATACCAATAGCGGTGTAGATATTTCCATGTTCATACAGTTAGCGGTGTAGATATTTCCATGTTCATACAAATGGCGGTGTAGATATTTCCATGTTCATAGAGATGGCGGTGTAGATATTTCCATATTTATACAGATAGCAGTGTACTTATTTCCATGTTTATAGGGATAGCAATGTAGATATTTTCATTGATATACAGATAGATGTGTAGATATTTGAATGTTCATACAGATAGCGGTGTAGATATTTCCATGTTCATACAGATAGCGGTGTAGATATTTCCATGTTCATACAGTTTGCGGTGTAGATATTTCCATGTTCATACAGAGGGAGGTGTAGATATTTCCATGTTCATACAGATAGCGGTGTTGATATTTCCATGTTCATACCAATAGCGGTGTAGATATTTCCATGTTCATACAGTTAGCGGTGTAGATATTTCCATGTTCATTCAGATGGCGGTGTAGATATTTACATGTTCATACAGATGGCGGTGTAGATATTTCCATGTTCGTACGGATGGCAGTGTAGATATTTCCATGTTCATACAGGTGGCGGTGTAGATATTTCCCTGTTTATACAGATAGCAGTGTAGTTATTTCCATGTTTATAGAGATAGCAGTGTAGGTATTTCCATTGATATACAGATAGCTGTGTAGATATTTGCATGTTCATACAGTTAGCGGTGTAGATATTTCCATGTTCATACAGATGGCGGTGCAGATATTTACATGTTCATACAGATGGTGGTATAGATATTTCCATGTTCTTACAGATGGCGGTGTAGATATTTCCATGTTCATAGAGATGGCGGTGTAGATATTTCCATCTTTATGCAGATAGCGGTATAGATATTTCCATGGTTATACAGATGGTGGTGTAGATATTTCCATGTTTACAGAGATGGCGGTCTAGATATTTCCATGTTTACAGAGATAGTGGTGTAGTTATTTCCAAGTTTATAGAGACAGTGTTGTAGATATTTCCATGTTTATACAGATAGCGGTGAAGATATTTCCATGTTTATATAGATAGTGGTGTAGATATTTCCATGTTTATATAGATATCAGTATAGATATTTCCATGTTTATAGAGATAATGGTGTAGATAATTTCAATTTTTTACAGAGAGCAGTGTAGATATTTCCAAGTTCATACAGATAGCGGTGTAGATATTTCCACCTTTATAGAGATGGAGGTGTAGATATTTCCAGGTTCATACAAATGGCGGTGTAGATATTTCCATGTTCATAGAGATGGCGGTGTAGTTGTTTCCATGTTCATTCAAATGGCGGTGTAGATATTTCCATGTTCATACAGAGGGCGAGGATATTTCCATGTTCATGCAGATAGCGGTGTAGATATTTCCATGTTCATACAGTTAGCGGTGTAGATATTTCCATATTCATACAGATGGCGATGTAGATATTTCCATGTTCATAGAGATTGCGGTGTAGATATTTCCATATTTATACAGATAGCAGTGTAGTTATTTCCGTGTTTATAGAGATAGCAGTGTAGATATTTCCATTGATATACAGATAGCTGTGTAGATATTTGCATGGTCATACAGATAGCGTTGTAGATATTTCCATGTTCGTACAGATAGCGGTGTAGATATTTCCATGTTCAACTAGATGCCGGTGTACATATATCCATGTTCATACAGATGGCGGTGAAGTTATTTCCATGTTCATACAGATGGTGGTGTAGATATTTCCATGTTCATACAAATGGCGGTGTAGATATTTCCATGTTCATAGAGATGGTGGTGTAGATATTTCCATATTTATACAGATAGCAGTGTACTTATTTCCATGTTTATAGGGATAGCAATGTAGATATTTTCGTTGATATACAGATAGATGTGTAGATATTTGAATGTTCATACAGATAGCGGTGTAGATATTTCCATGTTCATACAGATAGCGGTGTAGATATTTCCATGTTCATACAGTTTGCGGTGTAGATATTTCCATGTTCATACAGAGGGAGGTGTAGATATTTCCATGTTCATACAGATAGCGGTGTTGATATTTCCATGTTCATACCAATAGCGTTGTAGATATTTCCATGTTCATACAGTTAGCGGTGTTGATATTTCCATGTTCATACCAATAGCGGTGTAGATATTTCCATGTTCATACAGTTAGCGGTGTAGATATTTCCATGTTCATACAAATGGCGGTGTAGATATTTCCATGTTCATAGAGATGGCGGTGTAGATATTTCCATATTTATACAGATAGCAGTGTACTTATTTCCATGTTTATAGGGATAGCAATGTAGATATTTTCATTGATACACAGATAGATGTGTAGATATTTGAATGTTCATACAGATAGCGGTGTAGATATTTCCATGTTCATACAGATAGCGGTGTAGATATTTCCATGTTCATACAGTTTGCGGTGTAGATATTTCCATGTTCATACAGAGGGAGGTGTAGATATTTCCATGTTCATACAGATAGCGGTGTTGATATTTCCATGTTCATACCAATAGCGGTGTAGATATTTCCATGTTCATACAGTTAGCGGTGTAGATATTTCCATGTTCATTCAGATGGCGGTGTAGATATTTACATGTTCATACAGATGGCGGTGTAGATATTTCCATGTTCGTACGGATGGCAGTGTAGATATTTCCATGTTCATACAGGTGGCGGTGTAGATATTTCCCTGTTTATACAGATAGCAGTGTAGTTATTTCCATGTTTATAGAGATAGCAGTGTAGGTATTTCCATTGATATACAGATAGCTGTGTAGATATTTGCATGTTCATACAGATAGCGGTGTAGATATTTCCATGTTCGTACAAATAGCGGTGTAGATATTTCCATGTTTATAGAGATGGCGGTCTAGATATTTCCATGTTTATAGAGATGGCGGTCTAGATATTTCCATGTTTACAGAGATAGTGGTGAAGTTATTTCCAAGTTTGTAGAGACAGCATTGTAGATATTTCCATGTTTATACAGATAGCGGTGAAGATATTTCCATGTTAATACAGATAGCAGTGTAGTTATTTCCATGTTTATAGGGATACCAGTCTGGATATTTCCATTGATATACAGATAGCTGTGTAGATATTTGCATGTTCTTACAGATAGCGGTGTAGATATTTCCATGTTCATACAGATAGCGGTGTAGGTATTTCCATGTTCATACAGATAGCGGTGTAGATATTTCCATGTTCATACAGATAGCGGTGTAGATATTTCCATGTTCCTACAGATAGCGGTGTAGATATTTAAATGTTCATACAGTTAGCGGTGTAGATATTTGCATGTTCATACAGATGGCGGTGTAGATATTTACATGTTGATACAGATGGCGGTGTAGATATTTCCATGTTCATACAGATAGCGGTGTAGATATTTCCATGTTCATACAGATAGCGGTGTAGATATTTCCATGTTCATACAGATACCAGTGTAGATATTTCCATGTTCATACCAATAGCGGTGTAGACATTTCCATGTTCATACATTTAGCGGTGTAGATATTTCCATGTTCATACAGATGGCGGTGAAGATATTTACATGTTCATACAGATGGCGGTGTAGATATTTCTATGTTTGTACGGATGGCAGTGTAGATATTTCCATGTTCATACACGTTGCGGTGTAGATATTTCCATGTTTATACAGATAGCAGTGTAGATATTACCATGCTAATACAGATAGCGGTGTAGATATTTCCACTGATATACAGATAGCTGTGTAGATATTTGCATGTTCATACAGATAGCGGTGTAGATATTTCCATGTTCGTACAGATAGCGGTGTAGCTATTTCCATGTTCATACATATAGCGGTGTAGATATTTCCATGTTCATACAGATAGCGGTGTAGATATTTCCATGTTCATACCAATAGCGGTGTAGACATTTCCATGTTCATATATTTAGCGGTGTAGGTATTTCCATGTTCATACAGATGGCGAAGATATTTCCATGTTCATACAGATAGCGGTGTAGATATTTCCATGTTCATACAGTTAGAGGTGTAGATATTTCAATGTTCATACAGATGGTGGTGTAGATATTTCCATGTTCATAGAGATGGCGGTGTAGATATCTCCATATTTATACAGATAGCATTGTATTTATTTCCATGTTTATAGAGATAGCAGTGTAGATATTTCCATTGATATACAGACAGCTGTGTAGATATTTCCATGGTCATACAGATAGCGGTGTAGATATTTCCATGTTCGTACAGATGGCGGTGTAGATATTTCCATGTTCAAAGAGATGGCGGTGTAGATATTTCCATGTTTATGCAGATAGCGGTATAGATATTTCCATGTTTATACAGATGGTGGTGTAGATATTTCCATGTTCATACAAATGGCGGTGTAGATATTTCCATGTTCATTGAGATGGCGGTGTAGATATTTCCATGTTCATACAAATGGCGGTGTAGATATTTCCATGTTCATAGAGATGGCAGTGTAGATATTTCCATATTTATACAGATAGCAGTGTAGTTATTTCCATGTTTATAGGGATAGCAGTGTAGATATTTTCATTGATATACAGATAGCAGTGTAGATATTTGCATGTTCATACAGATAGCGGTGTAGATATTTCCATGTTCATACAGATAGCGGTGTAGATATTTCCATGTTCGTACAGATAGCGGTGTAGATATTTCCATGTTCATACTGATAGCGGTGTAGATATTTCCATGTTCATACAGATAGCAGTGTAGATATTTCCATATTCCTACAGTTAGCGGTGTAGATATTTCCATGTTCACACAGATGGCGGTGTAGATATTTACCTGTTCATACAGATGGCGGTGTAGATATTTCCATGTTCATACAGATGGCGGTGTAGATATTTCCATGTTCGTACGGATGGCAGTGTAGATATTTCCATGTTCATACAGGTGGCGGTGTAGATATTTCCATGTTTACAGAGATAGCAGTGTAGTTATTTCGATGTTTATAGAGACAGCTGTGTAGATATTTCCATTGATATACAGGTAGCTGTGTAGATATTTGCATGTTCATACAGATAGTGGTGTAGATATTTTCCATGTTCGTACACATAGCGGTGTAGATATTTCCATGTTCATACAGATAGCGGTGTAGATATTTCCATGTTCATACAGATAACGGTGTAGATATTTCCATGTTCATACAGATAACGGTGTAGATATTTCCATGTTCATACAGATAGCAGTGTAGATATTTCCATGTTCATACAGTTAGCGGTGTAGATATTTCCACGTTCATGCAGATGGCGGTGTAGATATTTACATGTTCATACAGATGGCGGTATAGATACTTCCATGTTCGTACAGATGGCGTTGTAGATATTTCCAAGTTCATAGAGATGGCGGTGTAGATATTTCCATGTTTTTGCAGTTAGCGGTATAGATATTTCCATGTTTATACAGATGGTGGTGTAGATATTTCCATGTTTATAGAGATGGCGGTCTAGATATTTCCATGTTTACAGAGATAGTGGTGAAGTTATTTCCAAGTTTATAGAGACAGCATTGTAGATATTTCCATGTTTATACAGATAGCGGTGAAGATATTTCCATGTTAATACAGATAGCAGTGCAGTTATTTCCATGTTTATAGGGATACCAGTCTGGATATTTCCATTGATATACAGATAGCTGTGTAGATATTTGCATGTTCATACAGATAGCGGTGTAGATATTTCCATGTTCATACAGATAGCGGTGTAGATATTTCCATGTTCATACAGATAGCAGTGTAGATATTTCCATGTTCCTACAGATAGCGGTGTAGATATTTAAATGTTCATACAGTTAGCGGTGTAGATATTTGCATGTTCATACAGATGGCGGTGTAGATATTTACATGTTGATACAGATGGCGGTGTAGATATTTCCATGTTCATACAGATAGCGGTGTAGATATTTCCATGTTCATACAGATAGCATTGTAGATATTTCCATGTTCATACAGATACCAGTGTAGATATTTCCATGTTCATACCAATAGCGGTGTAGACATTTCCATGTTCATACATTTAGCGGTGTAGATATTTCCATGTTCATACAGATGGCGGTGAAGATATTTACATGTTCATACAGATGGCGGTGTAGATATTTCTATGTTTGTACGGATGGCAGTGTAGATATTTCCATGTTCATACACGTGGCGGTGTAGATATTTCCATGTTTATACAGATAGCAGTGTAGATATTACCATGCTAATAGAGATAGCGGTGTAGATATTTCCACTGATATACAGATAGCTGTGTAGATATTTGCATGTTCATACAGATAGCGGTGTAGATATTTCCATGTTCGTACAGATAGCGATGTAGCTATTTCCATGTTCATACAGATAGCGGTGTAGATATTTATATGCTCATACAGACAGAGGTGTAGATATTTCCATGTTCATACAGTTAGCGGTGTAGATATTTCCATGTTCATACATATGGCGGTGTAGATATTTCCATGTTCATACAGTTAGCGGTGTAGATATTTCCATGTTCATACAGATGGCGGTGTAGATATTTACATGTTCTTACAGATGGCGGTATAGATATTTCCATGTTCTTACAGATGGCGGTGTAGATAATTCCATGTTCATAGAGATGGCGGTGTAGATATTTCCATGTTTATGCAGATAGCGGTATAGATATTTCCATGTTTATACAGATGGTGGTGTAGGTGTTTCCATGTTTATAGATATGGCGGTCTAGATATTTCCATGTTTACAGAGATAGTGGTGTAGTTATTTCCAAGTTTACAAAGACAGCTTTGTAGATATTTCCATGTTTATACAGATAGCGGTGAAGATATTTCCAGGTTTATACAGATAGCGGTGTAGATACTTCCATGTTTATACAGATTGCAGTGTAGATATTTCCATGTTTATAGAGATAATGTTGTAGATAATTTCAATTTTATACAGAGAGCAGTGTAGAAATTTCCAGGTTCATACAGATAGCGGTGTAGATATTTCCACGTTTATAGAGATGGCGGTGTTGATATTTCCATGTTCATACAGATGGCGATGTAGATATTTCCATGTTTATAGGGATGGCGTTGTAGATATTTCCATGTTCTTTTAGATAGCGGTGTACATATTTCCATCTTAATACAGCTGGCGGTGTAGATATGTCCATGTTTGTACAGATGGCGGTGTAGATATTTCCATGTTCATACAGATGGCGGTGTAGATATTTCAAAGTTTATAGAGATAGCGCTGTAGTTATTTCCATATTTATAGAGAAATCTGTGTAGTTATTTCCGTGTATATGCAGATAGCTGTGTAGATATTTCCATGTTCATGCAGATAGCGGTGTAGATATTTCCATGTTCATCCAGATGCCGGTGTACATTTATCCATGTTCATACAGATGGCGGTGAAGATATTTCCATGTTCATACAGATGGTGGTGTAGGTATTTCCATGTTCATACAAATGGCGGTGTAGATATTTCCATGTTCATAGATATGGCGGGGTAGATATTTCCAGGTTCATACAGATGGCGGTGTAGATATTTCCATGTTCATAGAGATGGCCGTGTAGATATTTCCATGTTTATACAGATAGCAGTGTAGTTATTTCCATGTTTATAGAGATACCAGTGTGGATATTTCTATTGATATACAGATAGCTCTGTAGGTATTTACATGTTCATACAGATAGCGGTGTAGATATTTCCATGTTCATAGAGATAGCGGTGTAGATATTTGCATGTTCATATAGATAGCGGTGTAGATATTTCCATGTTCATACAGATAGCTGTGTAGATATTTCCATGTTCATACAGATAGCGGTGTAGATAATGCCATGTTCATACAGTTAGCGGTGTAGATATTTCCTTGTTCATACAGATGGCGGTGTAGATATTTCCATGTTCATACAGATAGCGGTGTAGAGATTTCCATGTTCATACAGATAGCGGTGTAGATATTTCCATGTTCATACAGATAGCGGTCTAGATATTTCCAGGTTCATACCAATAGCGGTGTAGACATTTGCATGTTCATACAGTTAGCGGTGTAGGTATTTCCATGTTCATACAGATGGCGGTGTAGATATTTACATGTTCATACAGATGGCGGTGTAGATATTTCCATGTTTGTACGGATGGCATTGTAGATATTTCCATGTTCATACAGGTGGCGGTGTAGATATTTCCATGTTTATACAGATAGCAGTGTAGTTATTTCAATGTTAATAGGGATAGCAGTGTAGATATTTTCATTGATATACAGATAGCTGTGTAGATATTTGAATGTTCATACAGATAGCGGTGTAGATATTTCCATGTTCATACAGATAGCGGTGTAGATATTTCCATGTTCGTACGGATGGCAGTGTAGATATTTCCATGTTCATACAGGTGGCGGTGTAGATATTTCCATGTTTACAGAGATAGCAGTGTAGTTATTTCGATGTTTATAGAGACAGCTGTGTAGATATTTCCATTGATATACAGATAGCTGTGTAGATATTTGCAGGTTCATACAGATAGTGGTGTAGATATTTTCCATGTTCGTACACATAGCGGTGTAGATATTTCCATGTTCATACAGATAGCGGTGTAGATATTTCCATATTCATACAGATAACGGTGTAGATATTTCCATGTTCATACAGATAACGGTGTAGATATTTCCATGTTCATACAGATAGCAGTGTAGATATTTCCATGTTCATACAGTTAGCGGTGTAGATATTTCCATGTTCATGCAGATGGCGGTGTAGATATTTACATGTTCATACAGATGGCGGTATAGATACTTCCATGTTCGTACAGATGGCGTTGTAGATATTTCCATGTTCATAGAGATGGCGGTGTAGATATTTCCAGGTTTTTGCAGTTAGCGGTATAGATATTTCCATGTTTATACAGATGGTGGTGTAGATATTTCCATGTTTATAGAGATGGCGGTCTAGATATTTCCATGTTTACAGAGATAGTGGTGAAGTTATTTCCAAGTTTATAGAGACAGCATTGTAGATATTTCCATGTTTATACAGATAGCGGTGAAGATATTTCCATGTTAATACAGATAGCAGTGTAGTTATTTCCATGTTTATAGGGATACCAGTCTGGATATTTCCATTGATATACAGATAGCTGTGTAGATATTTGCATGTTCATACAGATAGCGGTGTAGATATTTCCATGTTCATACAGATAGCGGTGTAGATATTTCCATGTTCATACAGATAGCGGTGTAGATATTTCCATGTTCATACAGATAGCGGTGTAGATATTTCCATGTTCCTACAGATAGCGGTGTAGATATTTAAATGTTCATACAGTTAGCGGTGTAGATATTTGCATGTTCATACAGATGGCGGTGTAGATATTTACATGTTGATACAGATGGCGGTGTAGATATTTCCATGTTCATACAGATAGCGGTGTAGATATTTCCATGTTCATACAGATAGCGGTGTAGATATTTCCATGTTCATACAGATACCAGTGTAGATATTTCCATGATCATACCAATAGCGGTGTAGACATTTCCATGTTCATACATTTAGCGGTGTAGATATTTCCATGTTCATACAGATGGCGGTGAAGATATTTACATGTTCATACAGATGTCGGTGTAGATATTTCTATGTTTGTACGGATGGCAGTGTAGATATTTCCATGTTCATACACGTGCCGGTGTAGATATTTCCATGTTTATACAGATAGCAGTGTAGATATTACCATGCTAATACAGATAGCGGTGTAGATATTTCCACTGATATACAGATAGCTGTGTAGATATTTGCATGTTCATACAGATAGCGGTGTAGATATTTCCATGTTCGTACAGATAGCGGTGTAGCTATTTCCATGTTCATACAGATAGCGGTGTAGATATTTCTATGTTCATACAGATAACGGTGTAGATATTTCCATGTTCATACAGACAGCGGTGTAGATATTTCCATGTTCATACAGTTAGCGGTGTAGATATTTCCATGTTCATACAGATGGCGGTGTAGATATTTACATGTTCTTACAGATGGCGGTATAGGTATTTCCATGTTCTTACAGATGGCGGTGTAGATAATTCCATGTTCATAGAGATGGCGGTGTAGATATTTCCATGTTTATGCAGATAGCGGTATAGATATTTCCATGTTTATACAGATGGTGGTGTAGGTATTTCCATGTTTATAGATATGGCGGTCTAGATATTTCCATGTTTACAGAGATAGTGGTGTAGTTATTTCCAAGTTTACAGAGACAGCATTGTAGATATTTCCATGTTTATACAGATAGCGGTGAAGATATTTCCAGGTTTATACAGATAGCGGTGTAGATACTTCCATGTTTATACAGATTGTGGTGTAGATATTTCCATGTTTATAGAGATAATGTTGTAGATAATTTCAATTTTATACAGAGAGCAGTGTAGAAATTTCCAGGTTCATACAGATAGCGGTGTAGATATTTCCACGTTTATAGAGATGGCGGTGTAGATATTTCCATGTTCATACAGATGGCGATGTAGATATTTCCATGTTTATATTGATGGCGTTGTAGATATTTCCATGTTCTTATGGATAGCGGTGTAGATATTTCCATCTTAATACAGCTGGCGGTGTAGATATGTCCATGTTTGTACAGATGGCGGTGTAGATATTTCCATGTTCATACAGATGGCGGTGTAGATATTTCAAAGTTTATAGAGATAGCGCTGTAGTTATTTCCATATTTATAGAGAAATCTGTGTAGTTATTTCCGTGTATATGCAGATAGCTGTGTAGATATTTCCATGTTCATGCAGAGAGCGGTGTAGATATTTCCATGTTCATCCAGATGCCGGTGTACATTTATCCATGTTCATACAGATGGCGGTGAAGATATTTCCATGTTCATACAGATGGTGGTGTAGATATTTCCATGTTCATACAAATGGCGGTGTAGATATTTCCATGTTCATAGATATGGCGGGGTAGATATTTCAAGGTTCATACAGATGGCGGTGTAGATATTTCCATGTTCATAGAGATGGCCGTGTAGATATTTCCATGTTTATACAGATAGCAGTGTAGTTATTTCCATGTTTATAGAGATACCAGTGTGGATATTTCCATTGATATACAGATAGCTCTGTAGGTATTTACATGTTCATACAGATAGCGGTGTAGATATTTCCATGTTCATAGAGATAGCGGTGTAGATATTTGCATGTTCATATAGATAGCGGTGTAGATATTTCCATGTTCATACAGATAGCGGTGTAGATATTTCCATGTTCATACAGATAGCGGTGTAGATAATGCCATGTTCATACAGTTAGCGGTGTAGATATTTCCATGTTCATACAGATGGCGGTGTAGATATTTCCATGTTCATACAGATAGCGGTGTAGATATTTCCATGTTCATACAGATAGCGGTGTAGATATTTCCATGTTCATACAGATAGCAGTCTAGATATTTCCAGGTTCATACCAATAGCGGTGTAGACATTTGCATGTTCATACAGTTAGCGGTGTAGGTATTTCCATGTTCATACAGATGGCGGTGTAGATATTTACATGTTCATACAGATGGCGGTGTAGATTTTTCCATTTTTGTACGGATGGCATTGTAGATATTTCCATGTTCATACAGGTGGCGGTGTAGATATTTCCATGTTTATACAGATAGCAGTGTAGTTATTTCAATGTTAATAGGGATAGCAGTGTAGATATTTTCATTGATATACAGATAGCTGTGTAGATATTTGAATGTTCATACAGATAGCGGTGTAGATATTTCCATGTTCATACAGATAGCGGTGTAGATATTTCCATGTTCATACAGATAGCGGTGTAGATATTTCCATGTTCATACAGATAGCGGTGTAGATATTTCCATGTCCATACAGATAGCGGTGTAGATATTTCCATGTTCATACAGTTAGCGGTGTAGATATTTCCATGTTCATACAGATGGCGGTGTAGATATTTACATGTTCATACAGATGGCAGTATAGATATTTCCATGTTCTTTCAGATGGCGGTGTAGATATTTCCATGTTCATAGAGATGGTGTGGTAGATATTTCCATGTTTATTCAGATAGCGGTATAGATATTTCCATGTTTATACAGATGGTGGTGTAGATATTTCCATGTTTATAGAGATGGCGGTCTAGATATTTCCATGTTTATAGAGATAGTGGTGTAGTTATTTCCAAGTTTATAGAGACAGCGTTGTAGATATTTCCATGTTTATACAGATAGCGGTGAAGATATTTCCATGTTTATATAGATAGTGGTGTAGATATTTACATGTTCATACAGATGGCGGTTTAGTTATTTCCATGTTCATAGAGATCGCGGTGTAGATATTTCCATGTTCATACAGATAGCGATGTAGATATTTCCATGTTCATACACATAGCGGTGTAGATATTTCCATGTTCATACCAATAGCGGTGTAGACATTTCCATGTTCATATATTTAGCGGTGTAGATATTTCCATGTTCATACAGATGGCGAGGATATTTCCATGTTCATGCAGATAGCGTTGTAGATATTTCCATGTTCATACAGTTAGCTGTGTAGATATTTCCATGTTCATACAGATGGCGGTGTAGATATTTCCATGTTCATAGAGATGGCGGTGTAGATATTTCCATATTTATACAGATAGCAGTGTAGTTATTTCCATGTTTATAGAGATAGCAGTGTTGATATTTCCAATGATATACAGATAGCTGTGTAGATATTTCCATGTTCATACAGATGGTGGTGTAGATATTTCGAAGTTTATAGAGATAGCGCTGTAGTTATTTCCATATTTATAGAGAAATCTGTGTAGATATTTCCATGTATATTCAGATATCTGTGTAGATATTTCCATGTTCATCCAGATGCCGGTGTACATATATCCATGTTCATACAGATGGCGGTGAAGATATTTCCATGTTCATACAGATGGTGGTGTAGATATTTCCATGTTCATACAAATGGCGGTGTAGATATTTCCATGTTCATAGAGATGGCGGTGTAGATATTTCCATGTTCATACAAATGGCGGTGTAGATATTTCCATGTTCATAGAGATGGCGGTGTAGATATCTCCATATTTATACAGATAGCAGTGTAGTTATTTCCATGTTTATAGGGATAGCAGTGTAGATATTTTCATTGATATACAGATAGATGTGTTGATATTTGAATGTTCATACAGATAGCGGTGTAGATATTTCCATGTTCATACAGATAGCGGTGTAGATATTTCCATGTTCATACAGATAGTGGTGTAGATATTTCCATGTTCATACAGATTGCGGTGTAGATATTTCCATTTCCATACAGATAGCGGTGTAGATATTTCTATCTTCATACAGTTTGCGGTGTAGATATTTCCATGTTCATACAGATGGCGGTGTAGATATTTACATGTTCATACAGATAGCGGTGTAGATATTTCCACGTTTACAGAGATGGCGGTGTAGATATTTACATGTTCATACAGAGGACGGTGTAGATATTTCCATGTTTATAGGGATGGCGGTGTAGATATTTTCATGTTTACACAGATGGCAGTGTAGATATTTCCATGTTTACACAGATGGCGGTGTAGACATTTCCATGTTTACACACATAGCGGTGTGGATATTTCCATGTTTATGCAGATAGCAGTGTAGATATTTCCATGTTTATACAGATAGCGGTGCGGATATTTCCATGTTTATTCAGATAGCGGTGCGGATATTTCCATGTTTATACAGATAGTTGGGCAGATATTTCCATGTTTATACAGATAGCGGTGTTGATATTTCCATCTTAATACAGATGGCTGTGTAGATATGTCCATGATCGTACAGATGGCGATGTAGATATTTCCCTGTTCATACAGATGGCGGTGTAGATATTTCAAAGTTTATAGAGATAGCGATGTAGTTACTTCCATATTTATAGAGAAATCTGTGTAGATATTTCCATGTATATTCAGATAGCTGTGTAGATGTTTCCATGTTCATGCAGATTACGGTGTAGATATTTCCATGTTCATCCAGATGCCGGTGTACATATATCCATGTTCATACAAATTGCGGTGTAGATATTTCCATGTTCATAGAGATGGCGGTGTAGATATTTCCATGTTTATAGAGATAGCTGTGTAGATATTTCCATTGATATAAAGATAGCTGGTTAGATATTTGCATGTTCATACAGATGGCGGTGTAGGTATTTCCATGTTCATACAAATGGCGGTGTAGATATGTCCATGTTCATAGAGATGGTGGTGTAGATATTTCCATGTTCATACAAATGGCGGTGTAGATATTTCCATGTTCATAGAGATGGCGGTGTAGATATTTCCATGTTTATACAGATAGCAGTGTAGTTATCTCCATGTTTATAGAGATACCAGTCTGGATATTTCCATTGATATACAGATAGCGGTGTAGATATTTCCATGTTCATACAGATAGCGGTGTAGATATTTCCATGTTCATACAGATAGCGGTGTTGTTATTTCCATGTTCATACAGATAGCGGTGTAGATATTTCCATGTTAATACAGATAGCGGTGTAGATATTTCCATGTTCATACAGATAGCGGTGTAGATATTTAAATGTTCATACAGTTAGCGGTGTAGATATTTCCATGTTCATGCAGATGGCGCTGTAGATATTTACATGTTGATACAGATGGCGGTGTAGATATTTCCATGTTCATACAGATAGCGGTGTAGATATTTCCATGTTCATACAGATAGCGGTGTAGATATGTCCATGTTCATAGAGATAGCGGTGTAGACATTTCCATGTTCATACCAATAGCGGTGTAGACATTTCCATGTTCATACATTTAGCGGTGTAGATATTTCCATGTTCATACAGATGGCGGTGAAGATATTTACATGTTTGTACCGATGGCAGTGTAGATATTTCCATGTTCATACAGGTGGCGGTGTAGATATTTCCATGTTTATACAGATAGCAGTGTAGTTATTTCCATGTTAATAGAGATAGCGGTGTAGATATTTCCATTGATATACAGATAGCTGTGTAGATATTTGCATGTTCATACAGATAGCGGTGTAGATATTTCCATGTTCATACAGATAGTGGTGTAGCTATTTCCATGTTCATACTGATAGCGGTGTAGATATTTCTATGTTCATACAGAAAACGGTGTAGATATTTCCATGTTCGTACAGACAGCAGTGTAGATATTTGCATGTTCATACAGTTAGAGGTGTAGATATTTCCATGTTCGTACAAATAGCGGTGTAGATATTTACATGTTCAAACAGATAACGGTGTAGATATTTGCATGTTCATACAGATAGCGGTGTAGATACTTCCATGTTCATACAGTTAACGGTGTAGATATTTCCTTGCTCATACAGATGGCGCTGAAGATATTTACATGTTCATACAGATGGCAGTGTTGATATTTCCATGTTCGTACAGATGGCGTTGTAGGTATTTCCATGTTTATACAGATAGCGGTGAAGATATTTCCATGTTTATACAGATAACCGTGTAGATATTTCCATGTTTATAGAGATAGTGGTGTAGATAATTTCAATTTTATACAGATAGCAGTGTAGATATTTCCAAGTTCATATAGATAGTGGTGTAGATATTTCCACGTATGTAGAGATGGCGGTGTAGATATTTCCATGTTCATCCAGATGGCGGTGTAGATATTTCCATGTTCATACAGATGGCGGTTAAGATATTTCCATGTTCATACAGATGGCGGTGTAGATATTTCCATGTTCATACAAATGGCGGTGTAGATATTTCCATGTTCATAGAGATGGCGGTGTAGATATTTCCATGTTCATACCAATGGCGGTGTAGATATTTCCATGTTCATATAGATGTCGGTGTAGATATTTCCATGTTTATGCAGATAGCAGTGTAGTTATTTCCATGTTTATAGAGATAGCAGTGTAGATATTTCCATTGATATAGAGATAGCTGTGTAGATATTTGCATGTTCATACAGATAGCGGTGTAGATATTTCCATGTTCATACAGATAGCGGTGTAGATATTTCCATGTTCATACAGATAGCGGTGTAGATATTTCCATGTTCATACAGATAGCGGTGTAGATATTTCCATGTTCATACAGTTAGCGGTGTAGATATTTCCATGTTTATAGAGATAGTGGTGTAGTTATTTCCAAGTTTATAGAGACAGCGTTGTAGACATTTCCATGTTTATACAGATAGCGGTGAAGATATTTCCATGTTTATACACATAGCGGTGTAGATATTTCCATGTTTATACAAATAGCAGTGTAGATATTTTCATGTTTATAGAGGTAGTGGTGTAGATAATTTCAATTTTATACCGAGAGCAGTGTAGATATTTCCAAGTTCATACAGATAGCGGTGTAGATATTTCCACGTTTATACAGATGGCGGTGTAGAAATTTCCATGTTCATACTGATGGCGGTGTAGATATTTCCATGTTTATGGAGATGGCGGTGTAGATATTTTCATGTTTACACACATGGCGGTGTAGATATTTCCATGTTTACACAGATAGCGCTGTAGACATTTCCATGTTTACACAGATAGCGGTGTGGATATTTCCATGTTTATGCAGATAGCGGTGTAGATATATCCATGTTTATAGAGATAGCGGTGCGGATATTTCCATATTTATACAGATAGTTGGGCAGATATTTCCATGTTTATACAGATAGCGGTGTAGATATTTCCATCTTAATTGCAGATGGCGGTGTAGATATGTCCATGTTCGTACAGATGGCGGTGTAGCTATTTCCATGTTCATACAGATGGCGGTGTAGATATTTCGAAGTTTATAGAGACAGCGCTGTAGTTATTTCAATATTTATAGAGAAATCTGTGTAGATATTTCCATGCATAAGCAGACAGCTGTGTAGATATTTCCATGTTCATGCAGATAGCGGTGTAGATATTTCCATGTTCATCCAGATGCCGGTGTAGATATATCCATGTTCATACAGATGGCGGTGAAGATATTTCCATGTTCATACAGATGGCGGTGTAGATATTTCGAAGTTTACAGAGATAGCTCTGTAGTTATTTCCATATTTATAGAGAAATAGGTGTAGATATTTCCATGTATATGCAGATAGCTGTGTAGATATTTCCATGTACATGCAGACAGCGGTGTAGATATTTCCATGTTCATCTAGATGCCGGTGTAGATATATCCATGTTCATAGAAATGGCGGTGTAGATATTTCCATGTTCATAGAGATGGCGGTGTAGATATTTCCGAGTTCATACAAATGGCGGTGTAGATATTTCAATGTTCATAGAGATGGCACTGTAGATATTTCCATGTTTATACAGATAGCAGTGTAGTTATTTCCATGTTTATAGAGATAGCAGTGTAGATATTTCCATTGATATACAGATAGCTGTGTAGATATTTGCATGTTCATACAGATAGCGGTGTAGATATTTCCATGTTCTTACAGATAGCGGTGTAGATATTTCCATGTTCATACAGATAGCGGTGTAGATATTTCCATGTTCATACAGATAGCGGTGTAGGTATTTCCATGTTCATACAGATAGCGGTGTAGATATTTCCATGTTCATACAGTTAGCGGTGTAGATATTTCCATGTTTATAGAGATAGTGGTGTAGTTATTTCCAAGTTTATAGAGACAGCGTTGTAGATATTTCCATGTTTATACAGATAGCGGTGAAGATATTTCCATGTTTATACACATAGCGGTGTAGATATTTCCATGTTTATACAGATAGCAGTGTAGATATTTCCATGTTTATAGAGATAGTGATGTAGATAATTTCAATTTTATACCGAGAGCAGTGTAGATATTTCCAAGTTCATACAGATAGCGGTGTAGATATTTCCACGTTTATAGAGATGGCGGTGTAGAAATTTCCATGTTCATACTGATGGCGGTGTAGATATTTCCATGTTTATAGAGATGGCGGTGTAGATATTTTCATGTTTACACACATGGCGGTGTAGATATTTCCATGTTTACACAGATAGCGCTGTAGACATTTCCATGTTTACACAGATAGCGGTGTGGATATTTCCATGTTTATGCAGATAGCGGTGTAGATATTTCCATGTTTATAAAGATAGCGGTGCGGATATTTCCATATTTATACAGATAGTTGGGCAGATATTTCCATGTTTATACAGATAGCGGTGTAGATATTTCCATCTTAATTGCAGATGGCGGTGTAGATATGTCCATGTTCGTACAGATGGCGGTGTAGATATTTCCATGTTCGTACAGATGGCGGTGTAGATATTTCGAAGTTTATAGGGACAGCGCTGTAGTTATTTCAATATTTATAGAGAAATCTGTGTAGATATTTCCATGCATAAGCAGACAGCTGTGTAGATATTTCCATGTTCATGCAGATAGCGGTGTAGATATTTCCATGTTCATCCAGATGCCGGTGTAGATATATCCATGTTCATACAGATGGCGGTGAAGATATTTCCATGTTCATACAGATGGCGGTGTAGATATTTCGAAGTTTACAGAGATAGCGCTGTAGTTATTTCCATATTTATAGAGAAATCGGTGTAGGTATTTCCATGTATATGCAGATAGTTGTGTAGATATTTCCATGTTCATGCAGATAGCGGTGTAGATATTTCCATGTTCATCTAGATGCCGGTGTAGATATATCCATGTTCATACAAATGGCGGTGTAGATATTTCCATGTTCATAGAGATGGCGATGTAGATATTTCCGAATTCATACAAATGGCGGTGTAGACATTTCCATGTTCATAGAGATGGCACTGTAGATATTTCCATGTTTATACAGATAGCAGTGTAGTTATTTCCATGATTATAGAGATAGCAATGTAGATATTTCCATTGATATACAGATAGCTGTGTAGATATTTGCATGTTCATACAGATAGCGGTGTAGATATTTCCATGTTCATACAGGTAGCGGTGTAGATATTTCCATGTTCATACAGATAGAGGTGTAGATATTTCCATGTTCATACAGATAGCGGTGTAGGTATTTCCATGTTCATACAGATAACGGTGTAGATATTTCCATGTTCATGCCAATAGCGGTGTGGATATTTCCATGTTCATACAGTTAGCGGTGTAGATATTTCCATGTTCATACAGATGGCGGTGTAGATATTTACATGTTCATACAGATGGCGGTGTAGATATTTCAATGTTCGTACGGATGGCAGAGTAGATATTTCCATGTTCATACAGGTGGCGGTGTAGATATTTCCATGTTTATACAGATAGCAGTTTAGTTATTTCCATGTTTACAGAGATAGCAGTGTAGATATTTCCATTGATAAACAGATAGCTGTGTAGATATTTGCATATTCATACAGATAGCAGTGTAGATATTTCCATGTTCATACAGATAGCGGTGTAGATATTTCCATGTTCATACAGAGAACGGTGTAGATATTTCCATGTTCATACAGATAGCAGTGTAGATATTTCCATGTTCATACAGATAGCAGTGTAGGTATTTCCATGTTCATACAGTTAGCGGTGAAGATATTTCCATGTTCATACAGATGGCGGTTTAGATATTTACATGTTCATACAGAAGGCTGTGTAATTATTTCCAAGTTCTTACAGATGGCGGTTTAGATATTTCAATGTTCATAGAGATGGCGGTG
Source organism: Gorilla gorilla gorilla (assembly GCF_029281585.2). NCBI lineage: Eukaryota > Metazoa > Chordata > Mammalia > Primates > Hominidae > Gorilla > Gorilla gorilla. The sequence continues at coordinate 149,467,606 of NC_073232.2, forward strand.
TAGATATTTCCATGTTTATGCAGATAGCCGTATAGATATTTCCATGTTTTTTCAGATGGTGGTGTAGATATTTCCATGTTTATACAAATGGTGGTCTGGATATTTCCATGTTTATAGAGATAGTGGTGTAGTTATTTCAAAGCTTATAGAGACAGCATTGTAGATATTTCCATGTTTATACAGATAGCGGTGAGGTTATTTCCATGTTTATACAGATAGCGGTGTAGATATTTCCATGTTTATACAGATAGCGGGGTAGATATTTCCGTGTTTATAGACATAGTGCGGTAGATAATTCCAATTTTTTACAGATAGCAGTGTAGATATTTCCAAGTTCATACAGATAGCAGTGTAGATATTTCCACGTTTATAGAGATGGCGGTGTAGATATTTCCATGTTCATACACATGGCGGTGTAGATATTTCCCTGTTTATAGAGCTGGCGGTGTAGATATTTTCATGCTTACACAGATAGCAGTGTAGATATTTCCATTTTTATAGAGATACCAGTGTGGATATTTCCATTGATATACAGATAGCTGTGTAGATATTTACATGTTCATACAGATAGTGGTGTAGATATTTCCATGTTCATACAGATAGCGGTGTGGATATTTCCATGTTCATACAGATCGCGGTGTAGATATTTCCATGTTCATACAGATAGCGGTGTAGATATTTCCATATTCATACAGATAGCGGTGTAGATATTTCCATGTACATACCGTTAGCGGTGTAGATATTTCCATGTTCATACAGATGGCGGTGTAGATATTTACATGTTCATACAGATGGCGGTGTAGATATTTCCATGTTCATACAGATAGCGGTGTAGAGATTTCCATGTTCATACATATAGCGGTGTAGATATTTCCATGTTGATACAGATAGCGGTCTAGATATTTCCAGGTTCATACCAATAACGGTGTAGACATTTCCATGTTCATACAGTTAGCGGTGTAGATATTTCCATGTTCTTGCGGATGGCAGTGTAGATATTTCCATGTTCATACTGGTGGCGGTGTAGATATTTCCATGTTTTTTACAGATAGCAGTGTAGTTATTTCCAAGTTTATAGAGATAGCAGTGTTGATATTTCCATTGATATAGAGATATCTGTGTAGATATTTGCATGGTCATACAGGTAGCGGTGTAGATATTTCCATGTTAGTACAGATAGCGGTGTAGATATTTCCATGTTCATACAGATAGCGGTGTAGATATTTCCATGTTCATATAGATAACGGTGTAGATATTTCCATGTTCATACAGTTAGCGGTGTAGATATTTCCATGTTCATACAGATGGCGGTATAGATATTTCCATGTTCGTAAAGATGGCGGTGTAGATATTTCCATGTTCATAGAGATGGCGGTGTATATATTTCCATGTTTATGCAGATAGCGGTATAGATATTTCCACGTTTATACAGATGGTGGTGTAGATATTTCCATGTTTAGAGAGATGGCGGTCTAGATATTTCCATGTTTACAGAGATAGTGGCGTAGTTATTTCCAAGTTTATAGAGACAGCGTTGTATATATTTCCATGTTTATACGGATAGCGGTGAAGATACTTCCATGTTTATACAGATAACGGTGTACATATTTACATGTTTATACAGATAGCAGTGTAGATATTTCCATGTTTATAGAGGTAGTGGTGTAGATAATTTCAATTTAATACAGAGAGCAGTGTAGGTATTTCCAAGTTCATACAGATAGCGGTGTAGGTATTTCCACGTTTATAGAGATGGCGGTGTAGATATTTCCATGTTCATACAGAGGACGGTGTAGAGATTTCCATGTTTATTGGGATGGCGGTGTAGATATTTTCATGTTTACACAGATGGCGGTGTAGATATTTCCATGTTTACCCAGATAGCGGTGTAGACCTTTCCATGTTTACACAGAGAGCGGTGTGGATATTTCCATGTTTATTCAGATAGCAGTGCGGATATTTCCATGTTTATACAGATAGTTGGGCAGATATTTCCATGTTTATACAGATAGCGGTGTAGATATTTCCATCTTAATGCAGATGGCGGTGAAGATATGTCCATGTTTGCACAGATGGCGGTGTAGATATTTCCATGTTCATACAGATGGCGGTGTAGATATTTCGAAGTTTATAGAGATAGCGCTGTAGTTATTTCCATATTTATAGAGAAATCTGTGTAGATCTTTCCATGTATATTCAGATAGCTGTGTAGATAGATCCATGTTCATGCACATAGCGGTGTAGATATTTCCATGTTCATCCAGATGCCAGTGTACATATATCCATGTTCATATAGATGGCGGTGAAGATATTTCCATGTTCATACAGATGGTGGTGTAGATATTTCCATGTTCATACTAATGGCGGTGTAGATATTTCCATGTTCATAGAGATGGCGCTGTAGATACTTCCATGTTCATACAAATGGCGGTGTAGATATTTCCATGTTCATAGAGATGGCGGTGTTGATATTTCCATATTTATAGAGATAGCAGTGTAGTTATTTCCATGTTTATAGAGATATTAGTGTAGATATTTCCATTTATATACAGATAGCTGTGTAGATATTTGCATGTTCATAGAGATAGCGGTGTAGATATTTCCATGTTCATACAGATAGCGGTGTAGATATTTCCATGTTCATACAGATAGCGGTGTAGATATTTCCATGTTCATACAGATAGCGGTGTAGATATTTCCCTGTTCATACAGATAGCGGTGTACATATTTCCATGTTCATACAGTTTGGGGTTTAGGTATTTCCATGTTCATACAGATGGCGGTGTAGATATTTACATGTTCATACAGATGGCGGTGTAGTTATTTCCATGTTCATACAGATAGCGGTGTAGATATTTACATGTTCATACAGATAGCGGTGTAGATATTTCCATGTTCATACAGATAGCGGTGTAGATATTTCCATTTTCATACCAATAGCAGTGTAGACATTTCCATGTTCATATATTTAGCGGTGTAGATATTTCCATGTTCATACTGATGGCGGTGTAGATATTTCCATGTTCATAGAGATGGCGGTGTAGATATTTCCATATTTATACAGATAGCAGTGTAGTTATTTTCATGTTTATAGAGATAGCAGTGTAGATATTTCCATTGATATACAGATAGCTGTGTAGATATTTGCATGGTCATACAGATAGCGGTGTAGATATTTCCATGTTCGTACAGATAGCGGTGTAGATATCTCCATGTTCATACAGATAGCGGTGTAGATATTTCCATGTTCATACAGATAACGGTGTAGATATTTCCATGTTCATACAGATAGCGCTGTAGATATTTCCATGTTAATACAGTTAGCGGTGTAGATATATCCATGTTCATACAGATGGCGGTGTAGATATTTACATGTTCATACAGATGGCGGTATAGATATATAAATGTTCGTTCAGATGGCGTTGTAGATATTTCCATGTTCATAGTGATTGCGGTGTAGATATTTCCATGTTTATGCAGATAGCGGTATAGATATTTCCATGTTTATACAGACGGTGGTGTAGATATTTCCATGTTTATAGAGATGGCGGTGAAGATATTTCCATGTTCATAAAGATGGCGGTGTAAATATTTCCATGTTCGTACGGATGGCAGTGTAGGTATTTCCATGTTCATACAGGTGGCGGTGTATATATTTCCAAGTTTATACAGATAGCTGTGTAGATATTTCCATGTTCATACAGATAGCGGTGTAGATATTTCCATGTTCATACTGATAACGGTGTAGATATTTCCATGTTCATACAGATAGCGGTGTAGATATTTCCATGTTAATACAGTTAGGAGTGTAGATATTTCCATGTTCATACAAATGGCGGTGTAGATATTTCCATGTTTAGACAGATAGCAGTGTAGATATTTCCATGTTTATAGAGATAGCAGTGTAGATATTTCCATTGATATACAGATAGCAGTGTAGATATTTGCATGTTCATACACATAGCGGTGTAGATATTTCCATGTTCGTACAGATAGCGGTGTAGATATTTCCATGTTCGTACAGATGGCGGTGTAGATATTTCCATGTTTATAGAGATGGCGGTGTAGATATTTTCATGTTTACACAGATGGCGGTGTAGATATTTCCATGTTTACACAGATAGCGGTGTAGACATTTCCATGTTTACACAGATAGCGGTGTGGATATTTCCAGGTTTATGCAGATAGCGGTGTAGATATTTCCATGTTAATACAGATAGCGGTGCGGTTATTTCCATGTTTATACAGATAGTGGTGAAGATATTTCCATGTTTATACAGATAGCAGTGTAGATAATTCCATCTTATTACAGATGGCGGTGTAGATATGTCCATGTTCGTACAGATGGCGGTGTAGATATTTCCATGTTCATGCAGATGGCGGTGTAGATATTTCGAAGTTTATAGAGATAGCGCTGTAGTTATTTCCATATTTATAGAGAAATCTGTGTAGATATTTCCATGTATATGCAGATAGCTGTGTAGATATTTCCATGTTCATACAGAAAGCGGTGTAGATATTTCCATGTTCATAGAGATAACGGTGTAGATATTTACATCTTCATACAGATAGCGGTACAGATATTTCCATGTTCATACAGTAAGCGGTGTAGATATTTCCATGTTCATACAGATGGCAGTGTAGACATTTACATGTTCATTGAGATGTCGGTGTAGATATTTCCATGTTCGTACAGATGGCGTTGTAGATATTTCCATGTTCATAGAGATGGCGGCGTAGATATTTCCATGTTTATGCAGATAGCGGTATAGATATTTCCATGTTTATACAGATGGTGGTGTAGATATTTCCATGTTTATACAGATGGCGGTCTGGATATTTCCATGTTTATAGAGATAGTGGTGTAGTTATTTCAAAGCTTATAGAGACAGCGTTGTAGATATTTCCATGTTTACACAGATAGCGGTGAAGTTATTTCCATGTTTATACAGATAGCGGTGTAGATATTTCCATGTTTATACAGATAGCGGGGTAGATATTTCCATGTTTATAGACATACTGGGGTAGATAATTCCAATTTTATACAGATAGCAGTGTAGATATTTCCAAGTTCATACAGATAGCAGTGTAGATATTTCCACGTTTATAGAGATGGCGGTGTAGATATTTCCATGTTCATACAGATGGCGGTGTAGATATTTCCATGTTTATATAGATGGCGGTGTAGATATTTTCATGCTTACACAGATGGCATTGTAGATATTTCCATATTTACACAGATAGCGGTGTAGGCATTTCTATGTTTACACAGATAGCGGTGTGGATATTTCCATGTTTATGCAGATAGCGGTGTAGATATTTCCATGTTTATACAGATAGCGGTGCGGTTATTTCCATGTTTATACAGATAGTCGTGCAGATATTTCCATGTTTATACAGATATCGGTGTAGATATTTCCTTCTTAAAACAGATGGAGGTGTAGATATGTCCATGTTCGTACAGATGGCGGTGTAGATATTTCCATGTTCATACAGATGGCGGTGTAGATATTTCGAAGTTTATAGAGATAGCGCTGTAGTTATTTCCATATTTATAGAGAAATCTGGGTAGATATTTCCATGTATATGCAGATAGCTGTGTAGATATTTCCATGTTCATGCAGATAGCGGTGTAGATATTTCGATGTTCATCGAGATGCCGGTGTACATATATCCATGTTCATATAGATAGCGGTGTAGATATTTCCATGTTCATACAGATAGCAGTGTAGATATTTCCATATTCATACAGATAGCAGTGTAGGTATTTCCATTTTCATACAGTTAGCGGTGAAGATATTTCCATGTTCATACAGATGGCGGTTTAGATATTTACATGTTCATACAGAAGGCGGTGTAATTATTTCCAAGTTCTAACAGATGGCGGTGTAGATATTTCCATGTTCATAGAGATGGCGGTGTAGATATTTCCATGTTTATAGAGCTGGCGGTGTAGATAGTTTCATGCTTACACAGATGGCAGTGTAGATATTTCCATGTTTATACAGATAGCAGTGTAGTTATTTCCATGTTTATAGAGATACCAGTGTGGATATTTCCATTGATATACAGATAGCTGTGTAGATATTTACATGTTCATACAGATAGTGGTGTAGATATTTCCATGTTCATACAGATCGCGGTGTAGATATTTCCATGTTCATACAGATAGCGGTGTAGATATTTCCATATTCATACAGATAGCGGTGTAGGTATTTCCATGTACAGTTAGCGGTGTAGATATTTCCATGTTCATACAGATGGCGGTGTAGATATTTACATGTTCATACAGATGGCGGTGTAGATATTTCCATGTTCATACAGATAGCAGTGTAGAGATTTCCATGTTCATACATATAGCGGTGTAGATATTTCCATGTTGATACAGATAGCGGTCTAGATATTTCCAGGTTCATACCAATAGCGGTGTAGACATTTCCATGTTCATACAGTTAGCGGTGTAGATATTTCCATGTTCATACAGATGGTGGTGTAGATATTTACATGTTCATACAGATGGCGGTGTAGATATTTCCATGTTCGTACGGATGGCAGTGTAGATATTTCCATGTTCATACAGGTGGCGGTGTAGATATTTCCATGTTTTTTACAGATAGCATTGTAGTTATTTCCATGTTTATAGAGATAGCAGTGTAGATATTTCCATTGATATAGAGATATCTGTGTAGATATTTGCATGGTCATACAGGTAGCGGTGTAGATATTTCCATGTTCGTACAGATAGCGGTGTAGATATTTCCATGTTCATACAGATAGCGGTGTAGATATTTCCATGTTTATATAGATAACGGTGTAGATATTTCCATGTTCATACAGTTAGCGGTGTAGATATTTCCATGTTCATACAGATGGCGGTATAGATATTTCCATGTTCTTAGAGATGGCGGTGTTGATATTTCCATATTTATACAGATAGCAGTGTAGTTATTTTCGTGTTTATAGAGATAGTAGTATAGATATTTCCATTTATATAAAATAGCTGGGTAGATATTTGCATGTTCATAGAGATAGCGGTGTAGATATTTCCATGTTCATACAGATAGCGATGTAGATATTTCCATGTTCATACAGATAGCGGTGTAGATATTTCCATGTTCATACAGATAGCGGTGTAGATATTTCCCTGTTCATACAGATAGCGGTGTAAATATTTCCATGTTCATACAGTTTGCGGTTTAGATATTTCCATGTTCATACAGATGGCGGTGTAGATATTTACATGTTCATACAGATGGCGGTGTAGTTATTTCCATGTTCATACAGATAGCGGTGTAGATATTTCCATGTTCATACAGATACCGGTTTAGGTATTTCCATTTTCATACCAATAGCATTGTAGACATTTCCATGTTCATACATTTAGCGGTGTAGATATTTCCATGTTCATACAGATGGCGGTGTAGATGTTTCCATGTTCATACAGATGGCGGTGTAGATATTTCCATATTTATACAGATAGCATTGTAGTTATTTCCATGTTTATAGAGATAGCAGTGTAGATATTTCCATTGATATAGAGATATCTGTGTAGATATTTGCATGGTCATACAGGTAGCGGTGTAGATATTTCCATGTTCGTACAGATAGCGGTGTAGATATTTCCATGTTCATACAGATAGCGGTGTAGATATTTCCATGTTTATATAGATAACGGTGTAGATATTTCCATGTTCATACAGTTAGCGGTGTAGATATTTCCATGTTCATACAGATGGCGGTATAGATATTTCCATGTTCTTAGAGATGGCGGTGTTGATATTTCCATATTTATACAGATAGCAGTGTAGTTATTTTCGTGTTTATAGAGATAGTAGTGTAGATATTTCCATTTATATACAGATAGCTGGGTAGATATTTGCATGTTCATAGAGATAGCGGTGTAGATATTTCCATGTTCATACAGGTAGCGATGTAGATATTTCCATGTTCATACAGATAGCGGTGTAGATATTTCCATGTTCATACAGATAGCGGTGTAGATATTTCCCTGTTCATACAGATAGCGGTGTAAATATTTCCATGTTCATACAGTTTGCGGTTTAGATATTTCCATGTTCATACAGATGGCGGTGTAGATATTTACATGTTCATACAGATGGCGGTGTAGTTATTTCCATGTTCATACAGATAGCGGTGTAGATATTTCCATGTTCATACAGATACCGGTTTAGGTATTTCCATTTTCATACCAATAGCATTGTAGACATTTCCATGTTCATACATTTAGCGGTGTAGATATTTTCATGTTCATACAGATGGCGGTGTAGATGTTTCCATGTTCATACAGATGGCGGTGTAGATATTTCCATATTTATACAGATAGCAGTGTAGTTATTTCCATGTTTATAGAGATAGCAGTGTAGATATTGCCATTGATATACAGATAGCTGTGTAGATATTTGCATGTTCATACAGATAGTGGTGTAGATATTTCCATGTTCGTACAGATAGCGCTGTAGATATTTCCATGTTGATACAGATAGCGGTGTAGATATTTCCATGTTCCTACAGATAACGGTGTAGATATTTCCATGTTCATACAGATAGCGGTGTAGATATTTCCATGTTCATACAGTTAGCGGTGTAGATATTTCCATGTTCATACAGATGGCGGTGTAGATATTTACATGTTCATACAGATGGCGGTATAGGTATTTCCATGTTCGTTACAGATGGCGGTGTAGATATTTCCATGTTCATAGAGATGGCGGTGTAGATATTTCCATGTTTATGCAGATAGCGGTATAGATATTTCCATGTTTATACAGATGGTGGTGTAGATATTTCCATGTTTATAGAGATGGCGGTCTAGATATTTCCATGTTTACAGAGATAGTGGTGTAGTTATTTCCAAGTTTATAGAGACAGCGTTGTAGATATTTCCATGTTTATACAGATAGCGGTGAAGATATTTCCATGTTTATACAGATAGTGGTGTAGATATTTCCATGTTTATACTGATAGCAGTGTAGATATTTCCATGTTTATAGAGATACTGGTGTAGATAATTTCAATTTAATACAGAGAGCAGTGTAGGTATTTCCAAGTTCATACAGATAGCGGTGTAGATATTTCCACGTTTATAGAGATGGCGGTGTAGATATTTCCATGTTCATACAGAGGACGGTGTAGATATTTCCATGTTTATTGGGATGTCGTTGTAGATATTTTCATGTTTACACCGATGGCGGTGTAGATATTTCCATGTTTACACAGATAGCGGTGTAGACATTTCCATGTTTACACAGATAGCGGTGTGGATATTTCCATGTTTAATCAGATAGCAGTGCGGATATTTCCATGTTTATACAGATAGTTGGGCAGATATTTCCATGTTTATACAGATAGCGGTGTAGATATTTCAATCTTAATGCAGATGGCGGTGAAGATATGTCCATGTTTGTACAGATGGCGGTGTAGATATTTCCATGTTCATACAGATGGCGGTGTAGCTATTTCGAAGTTTATAGAGATAGCGCTGTAGTTATTTCCATATTTATAGAGAAATCTGTGTAGATCTTTCCATGTATATTCAGATAGCTGTGTAGATAGATCCATGTTCATGCACATAGCGGTGTAGATATTTCCATGTTCATCCAGATGCCGGTGTACATATATCCATGTTCATATAGATGGCGGTGAAGATATTTCCATTATCATACAGATGGTGGTGTAGATATTTCCATGTTCATACTAATGGCGGTGTAGATACTTCCATGTTCATAGAGATGGCGCTGTAGATATTTCCATGTTCATACAAACGGCGGTGTAGATATTTCCATGTTCATAGAGATGGCGGTGTTGATATTTCCATATTTATAGAGATAGCAGTGCAGTTATTTCCATGTTTATAGAGATAGTAGTGAAGATATTTCCATTTATATACAGATAGCTGTGTAGATAGTTGCATGTTCATAGAGATAGCGGTGTAGATATTTCCATGTTCATACAGATAGCGGTGTAGATATTTCCATGTTCATACAGATAGCGGTGTAGATATTTCCATGTTCATACAGATAGCGGTGTAGATATTTCCATTTTCATACAGATAGCGGTGTACATATTTCCATGTTCATACAGTTTGCGGTTTAGATATTTCCATGTTCATACAGATGGCGGTGTAGATATTTACATGTTCATACAGATGGGGGTGTAGTTATTTCCATGTTCATACAGATAGCGGTGTAGATATTTCCATGTTCATACAGATAGCGGTGTAGATATTTCCATGTTCATACAGATAGCGGTGTAGATATTTCCATTTTCATACCAATAGCAGTGTAGACATTTCCATGTTCATATATTTAGCGGTGTAGATATTTCCATGTTCATACAGATGGCGGTGTAGATATTTCCATGTTCATAGAGATTTCGGTGTAGATATTTCCATATTTATACAGATAGCAGTGTAGTTATTTCCATGTTTATAGAGATAGCAGTGTAGATATTGCCATTGATATACAGATAGCTGTGTAGATATTTGCATGGTCATACAGATAGCGGTGTAGATTTTTCCATGTTTATACAGATAGCGGTGTAGATATTTCCATGTTCGTACAGATAGCGGTGTAGATATTTCCATGTTGATACAGATAGCGGTGTAGATATTTCCATGTTCATACAGTTAGCGGTGTAGATATTTCCATGTTCATACAGATGGCGGTGTAGATATTTACATGTTCATACAGATGGGGGAAAGATATTTCCATGTTCGTACAGATGGCGGTGTAGATATTTCCATGTTCATAGAGATGGCGGTGTAGATATTTCCATGTTTATGCAGATAGCGTTATAGATATTTCCATGTTTATACAGATGGCGGTGTAGATATTTCCATGTTTATAGAGATGACGGTCTAGATATTTCCAAGTTTACAGAGATAGTGGCGTAGTTATTTCCAAGTTTATAGAGACAGCGGTGTAGATATTTCCATGTTCATACAGATAGCAGTGTAGATATTTCCATGTTCATACAGATAGCGGTGTAGATATTTCCATGTTCATACAGTTAGGGGTGTAGATATTTCCATGTTCATACAAATGGCGGTGTAGATATTTCCATGTTTATACAGATAGCAGTGTAGATATTTCCATGTTTATAGAGATAGCAGTGTAGATATTTCCATTGATATACAGATAGCTGTGTAGATATTTGCATGTTCATTCACATAGCGGTGTAGATATTTCCATGTTCATACAGATAGTGGTGTAGATATTTCCATGTTCGTACAGATGGCGGTGTAGATATTTCCATGTTTATAGAGATGGCGGTGTAGATATTTTCATGTTTACACAGATGGCGGTGTAGATATTTCCATGTTTACACAGATAGCGGTGTAGACATTTCCATGTTTACACAGATAGCGGTGTGGATATTTCCAGGTTTATGCAGAAAGCGGTGTAGATATTTCCATGTTTATACAGATAGCGGTGCGGTCATTTCCATTTTTATACAGATAGTGGTGGAGATATTTCCATGTTTATAAAGATAGCGGTGTAGATATTTCCATCTTATTACAGATGGCGGTGTAGATATGTCCATGTTCGTACAGATGGCGGTGTAGATATTTCCATGTTCATACATAGGGCGGTGGAGATATTTCAAAGTTTATAGAGATAGCGCTGTAGTTATTTCCATATTTACAGAGAAATCTGTGTAGATATTTCCATGTATATGCAGATAGCTGTGTAGATATTTCCATGTTCATACAGATAGCGGTGTAGATATTTCCATGTTCATAGAGATAACGGTGTATATATTTACATCTTCATACAGATAGCGGTACAGATATTTCCATGTTCATACAGTAAGCGGAGTAGATATTTCCATGTTCATACAGATGGCAGTGTAGATATTTACATGTTCATTCAGATGTCGGTGTAGATATTTCCATGTTCGTACAGATGGCGTTGTAGATATTTCCTTGTTCATAGAGATGGCGGCGTAGATATTTCCATGTTTATGCAGATAGCGGTATAGATATTTCCATGTTTATACAGATGGTGGTGTAGATATTTCCATGTTTATACAGATGGCGGTCTGGATATTTCCATGTTTATAGAGATAGTGGTGTAGTTATTTCAAAGCTTATAGAGACAGCATTGTAGATATTTCCATGTTTACACTGATAGCGGTGAAGTTATTTCCATGTTTATACAGATAGCGGTGTAGATATTTCCATGTTTATACAGAAAGCGGGGTAGATATTTCCATGTTTATAGACATACTGGGGTAGATAATTCCAATTTTATACAGATAGCAGTGTAGATATTTCCAAGTTCATACAGATAGCAGTGTAGATATTTCCACGTTTATAGAGATGGCGGTGTAGATATTTCCATGTTCATACAGATGGCGGTGTAGATATTTCCATGTTTATATAGATGGCGGTGTAGATATTTTCATGCTTACACAGATGGCATTGTAGATATTTCCATGTTTACACAGAAAGCGGTGTAGGCATTTCTATGTTTACACAGATAGCGGTGTGGATATTTCCATGTTTATGCAGATAGCGGTGTAGATATTTCCATGTTTATACAGATAGCGGTGCGGTTATTTCCATGTTTATACAGATAGTCGTGCAGATATTTCCATGTTTATACAGATATCGGTGTAGATATTTCCTTCTTAAAACAGATGGCTGTGTAGATATGTCCATGTTCGTACAGATGGCGGTGTAGATATTTCCATGTTCATACAGATGGCGGTGTAGATATTTCGAAGTTTATAGAGATAGCGCTGTAGTTATTTCCATATTTATAGAGAAATCTTTGTAGATATTTCCATGTATATGCAGATAGCTCTGTAGATATTTCCATGTTCATGCAGATAGCGGTGTAGTTATTTCGATGTTAATCGAGATGCCGGTGTACATATATCCATGTTCATACAGATAGCGGTGTAGCTATTTCCATGTTCATACGGATTGCGGTGTAGATATTTCCATGTTCATTCAGTTAGCGGTGTAGATATTTCCATGTTCATACAGAGGGCGGTGTAGATATTTACATGTTCATACAGATGGCGGTGTAGATATTTCCATGTTCATACAGATAGCGGTGTAGATATTTCCATGTTCGTACGGATGGCAGTGTAGATATTTCCATGTTCATAGAGATGGCGGTGTAGATATTTCCATGTTTATACAGATAGCAGTGTAGATATTTCCATGTTTATAGAGATAGCAGTGTAGATATTTCTATTGATATACAGATAGCTGTGTAGATATTTGCATGGTCATACAGATAGCGGTGTAGATATTTCCATGTTCGTACAGATAGCGGTGTAGATATTTCCACGTTGATACAGATAGCGGTGTAGCTATTTCCATGTTCCTACAAATAACGGTGTAGATATTTCCATGTTCATACAGATAGCGGTGTAGATATTTCCATGTTCATACAGTTAGCGGTGTAGATATTTCCATGTTCATACAGATGGCGGTGTAGATATTTACATGTTCATACAGATGCGGGAAAGATATTTCCATGTTCGTACAGATGGCGGTGTAGATATTTCCATGTTCATAGAGATGGCGGTGTAGATATTTCCATGTTTATGCAGATAGCGGTATAGATATTTCCATGTTTACAGATGGTGTTGTAGATATTTCCATGTTTATAGAGATGACGGTCTAGATATTTCCAAGTTTACAGAGATAGTGGCGTAGTTATTTCCAAGTTTATAGAGACAGCGTTGTAGATATTTCCATGTTTATACAGATAGTGGTGAAGATATTTCCATGTTTATACAGATAGCGGTGTAGATATTTCCATGTTTATACAGATAGCAGTGTAGATATTTCCATGTTTATAGAGATAGTGGAGTAGATAATTTCAATTTTATACAGAGAGCAGTGTAGATATTTCCACGTTCATACAGATAGCGGTGTAGATATTTCCACGTTTATAGAGATGGCGGTGCAGATATGTCCATGTTCATACAGAGGACGGTGTAGATATTTCCATGTTTATTGGGATGGCGGTGTAGACATTCCCATGTTTACACAGATAGCGGTGTGGATATTTCCATGTTTATGCAGATAGCGGTGTAGTTATTTCCTTGTTTATACAGAAAGCGGTGCGGATATTTCCATGTTAATACAGATAGTGGTGCAGATATTCCCATGTTTATACAGATAGCGGTGTAGATATTTCCATCTTAATACAGATGGCGGTGTAGATTCATCCATGTTCATACAGATAGCGTTGTAGATATTTCCATGTTCGTACAGATAGCGGTGTAGATATTTCCATGTTGATAAAGATAGCGGTGTAGATATTTCCATGTTCCTACAGATAGCGGTGTAGATATTTCCATGTTCATGCAGATAGCGGTGTAGTTATTTCCATGTTCATCCAGATGCCGGTGTAGATTCATCCATCTTCATACAGATGGCGGTGAAGATATTTCCATGTTCATACAGATGGCTGTGTAGATATTTCCATGTTCATAGAGATGGCGGTGTAGATATTTCCATGTTGATACAGATAGCAGTGTAGTTATTTCCATGTTTATAAAGATAGCAGTGTAGATATTTCCATTGATATACAGATAGCGGTGTAGATATTTCCATGTTCATACAGATAGCGGTGTAGATATTTCCATGTTCATACAGATAGCAGTGTAGATATTTCCATTTTCATACAGATAGCGGTGTAGATATTTCCATGTTCACACAGTTAGCGGTGTAGATATTTCCATGTTCATACAGATGTCGGTGTAGATATTTACATGTTCATACAGATGGCGGTGTAGATATTTCCATGTTCGTACGGATGGCAGTGTAGATATTTCCATGTTCATACAGGTGGCGGTGTAGATATTTCCATGTTTATACAGATAGCAGTGTAGTTATTTCCATGTTTACAGAGATAGCAGTGAAGATATTTCCATTGATATACAGATAGCTGTGTAGATATTTGCATGTTCATACAGATAGCAGTGTAGACATTTCCATGTTCATACAGATAGCGGTGTACATATTTCCATGTTCATACAGAGAGCGGTGTAGATATTTCCATCTTAATACAGATGGCGGTGTAGATTCATCCATGTTCATACAGATAGCGTTGTAGATATTTCCATGTTCGTACAGATAGCTGTGTAGATATTTGCATGTTCATACAGATAGCGGTGTAGACATTTCCATGTTCATACAGATAGCGGTGTAGATATTTCCATGTTCATACAGAGAGCGGTGTAGATATTTCCATGTTCATACAGATAGCGGTGTAGGTATTTCCATTTTCCTACAGATAGCGGTGTAGGTATTTCCATGTTCATACAGTTAGCGGTGTAGATATTTCCATGTTCGTACAGATGGAGGTCTAGATATTTACATGTTCATACAGATGGCGGTGTAGATATTTCGAAGTTTATAGAGATAGCGCTGTAGTTATTTCCATATTTATAGAGAAATCTTTGTAGATATTTCCATGTATATGCAGATAGCTCTGTAGATATTTCCATGTTCATGCAGATAGCGGTGTAGATATTTCGATGTTCATCGAGATGCCGGTGTACATATATCCATGTTCATACAGATAGCGGTGTAGATATTTCCATGTTCATACAGAGAGCGGTGTAGATATTTCCATGTTCATACACAGAGCGGTGTAGATATTTCCATGTTCATACAGATAGCGGTGTAGGTATTTCCATTTTCCTACAGATAGCGGTGTAGGTATTTCCATGTTCATACAGTTAGCGGTGTAGATATTTCCATGTTCGTACAGATGGCGGTCTAGATATTTACATGTTCATACAGATTGCGGTGTTGATATTTCGAAGTTTATAGAGATAGCGCTGTAGTTATTTCCATATTTATAGAGAAATCTTTGTAGATATTTCCATGTATATGCAGATAGCTCTGTAGATATTTCCATGTTCATGCAGATAGCGGTGTAGATATTTCGATGTTCATCGAGATGCCGGTGTACATATATCCATGTTCATACAGATAGCGGTCTAGATATTTACATGTTCATACAGATGGCGGTGTAAATATTTCCATGTTCATGGAGATGGCGTTGTAGATATTTCCATGACAATGCAGATAGCGGTATAGATATTTCCATGTTTATACAGATGGTGGTGTAGATATTTCCATGTTTATAGAGATGGCGGTCTAGATATTTCCATGTTTATAGAGATAGTGGTGTAGTTATTTCCAAGTTTATAGAGACAGCATTGTAGATATTTCCATGTTTATACAGATAGCGGTGAAGTTATTTCCATGTTTATACAGATAGCGGTGTAGGTATTTCCATGTTTATAGAGATAGTGCTGTAGATAATTCCAATTTTATACAGATAGCAGAGTAGATGTTTCCAAGTTCATACAGATAGCAGTGTAGATATTTCCACGTTTATAGAGATGGCTGTGTAGATATTTCCATGTTCATACAGATGGCGGTGTAGATATTTCCATGTTTATAGAGATGACGGTGTAGATATTTTCAGGTTTAAACAGATGGCAGTGTAGATATTTCCATGTTTACACAGATAGCGGTGTAGACATTTCCATGTTTACACAGATAGCGGTGTGGATATTTTCATGTTTATGCAGATAGCGGTGTTGATATTTCCATGTTCATACAGATAGCGGTGAAGATATTTCCATGTTCATACCAATAGCGGTGTAGATATTTCCATGTTCATACAGTTAGCGGTATAGATATTTCCATGTTTATACAGATGGTGGTGTAGATATTTCCATGTTTATGCAGATGGCGGTATAGATATTTCCATGTTTATACAGATGGTGGTGTAGATATTTCCATGTTCATACAGATGGCGGTGTAGATATTTACATGTTCATACAGATGGCGGTATAGATATTTCCATGTTCGTACAGATGGCGGTGTAGATATTTCCATGTTCATAGAGATGGCGGTGTAGATATTTCCATGTTTATGCAGATAGCGGTATAGATATTTCCATGTTTATACAGATGGTGGTGTAGATATTTCCATGTTTATAGAGATGACGGTCTAGATATTTCCATGTTTACAGAGATAGTGGCGAAGTTATTTCCAAGTTTATAGAGACAGCGTTGTAGATATTTAAATGTTTATACAGATAGCGGTGAAGATATTTCCATGTTTATACAGATTGCGGTGTAGATATTTCCATGTTTATACAGATAGCAGTGTAGATATTTCCATGTTTATAGAGATAGTGGTGTAGATAATTTCAATTTAATACAGAGAGCAGTGTAGGTATTTCCAAGTTCATACAGATAGCGGTGTAGATATTTCCACGTTTATAGAGATGGCGGTGCAGATATTTCCATGTTCATACAGAGGACGGTGTAGATATTTCCATGTATATTGGGATGGCGGTGTAGATATTTTCATGTTTACACACATGGCGGTGTAGATATTTCCATGTTTACACAGATAGCGGTGTAGACATTTCCATGTTTACACAGATAGCGGTGAGAATATTTCCATGTTTATGCAGATATCAGTGTAGATATTTCCAGGTTTATACAGATAGCGGTGCGAATATTTCCATGTTTATTCAGATAGCGGTGCGGATATTTCCATGTTTATACAGATATTTGGGCAGATATTTCCATGTTTATACAGATAGCAGTGTAGATATTTCCATCTTAATAAAGATGGCGGTGAAGATATGTCCATGTTCATACAGATGGTGGTGTAGATATTTCCATGTTCATACTAATGGCAGTGTAGATATTTCCATGTTCATAGAGATGGCGCTGTAGATATTACCATGTTCATACAAATGGCGGTGTAGATATTTCCAAGTTCATAGAGATGGCGGTGTTGATATCTCCATATTTATAGAGATAGCAGTGTAGTTATTTCCATGTTTATAGAGATAGTAGTGTAGATATTTACAGATAGCTGTGTAGATATTTGCATGTTCTTAGAGATACCGGTATAGATATTTCCATGTTCATACAGATAGCGGTGTAGATATTTCCATGTTCATACAGATAGCGGTGTAGATATTTCCATGTTCATACAGATAGTGGTGTAGATATTTCCATGTTCATACAGATAGCGGTGTACATATTTCCATGTTCATACAGTTAGCGGTTTAGATATTTCCATGTTCATAAAGATGGCGGTGTAGATATTTACATGTTCATACAGATGGCGGTGTAGGTATTTCCATGTTCATACAGATAGCGGTGTAGATATTTCCATGTTCATACAGATGGCGGTGTAGGTATTTCCATGTTCATACAGATAGCGGTGTAGATATTTCCATGTTCATACCAATAACGGTGTAGACATTTCCATGTTCATATATTTAGCGGTGTAGATATTTCCATGTTCATACAGATGGCAGTGTAGATATTTCCATGTTCATAGAGATGGCGGTGTAGATATTTCCATATTTATACAGATAGCAGTGTTGTTATTTCCATGTTAATAGAGATAGCAGTGTAGATATCGCCATTGATATACAGATAGCTGTGTAGATATTTGCATGGTCATACAGATAGCGGTGTAGATATTTCCATGTTCGTACAGATAGCGGTGTAGATATTTCCATGTTCATACAGATAGCGGTGTAGATATTTCCATGTTCATACAGATAACGGTGTAGATATTTCATTGTTCATACAGATAGCGGTGTAGATATTTCCATGTTCATACAGTTAGCGGTGTAGATATTTCCATGTTCATAGAGATGGCGGTGTAGATATTTCCATGTTTATGCAGATAGCGGTATGGATATTTCCATGTTTATACAGACGGTGGTGTAGATATTTCCATGTTTATAGAGATGGCGGCGTAGATATTTCCATGTTCATAAAGATGGCGGTGTAAATATTTCCATGTTCGTACGGATGGCAGTGTAGATATTTCCATGTTCATACAGGTGGCGGTGTATATATTTCCATGTTTATACAGATAGCTGTCTAGATATTTCCATGTTCATACAGATAGCGGTGTAGATATTTCCATGTTCATACAGATAACGGTGTAGATATTTCCATGTTCATACAGATAGCGGTGTAGATATTTCCATGTTCATACAGTTAGGGGTGTAGATATTTCCATGTTCATACAAATGGCGGTGTAGATATTTCCATGTTTATACAGATAGCAGTGTAGATATTTCCATGTTTATAGAGATAGCAGTGTAGATATTTCCATTGATATACAGATAGCTGTGTAGATATTTGCATGGTCATACAGATAGCGGTGTAGATATTTCCATGTTCGTACAGATAGCGGTGTAGATATTTCCATGTTGATACAGATAGCGGTGTAGATATTTCCATGTTCATACAGATAACGGTGTAGATATTTCCGTGTTCATAAAGATAGCGGTGTAGATATTTCCATGTTCATACAGTTAGCGGTGTAGATATTTACATGTTCATACAGATGGCGGTGTAGATATTTTCATGTTCATACAGATGGCGGTATAGATATTTCCATGTTCGTACAGATGGCGGTGTAGATATTTCCATGTTCATAGAGATGGCGGTGTATGTATTTCCATGTTTATGCAGATAGCGGTATAGATATTTCCATGTTTATACAGATGGTGGTGTAGATATTTCCATGTTTATAGAGATGACAGTCTAGATATTTCCATGTTTACAGAGATAGTGGCGTAGTTATTTCCAAGTTTATAGAGACAGCGTTGTAGATATTTCCATGTTTATACAAATAGCGGTGAAGATATTTCCATGTTTATACAGATTGCGGTGGAGATATTTCCATGTTTATACAGATTGCAGTGTAGATATTTCCATGTTTATAGAGATAGTGGTGTAGATAATTTCAATTTAATACAGAGAGCAGTGTAGGTATTTCCAAGTTCATACAGATAGCGGTGTAGATATTTCCACGTTTATAGAGATGGCGGTGCAGATATTTCCATGTTCATACAGAGGACGGTGTAGATATTTCCATGTTTATTGGGATGGCGGTGTAGATATTTTCATGTTTACACAGATGGCGGTGTAGATATTTCCATGTTTACACAGATAGCGGTGTAGACATTTCCATGTTTACACAGATAGCGGTGTGGATATTTCCATGTTTATGCAGATATCAGTGTAGATATTTCCATGTTTATACAGATAGCGGTGCGAATATTTCCATGTTTATTCAGATAGCGGTGCGGATATTTCCATGTTTATACAGATATTTGGGCAGATATTTCCATGTTCATACAGATGGCGGTGTAGATATTTCGAAGTTTATAGAGATAGCGCTGTAGTTATTTCCATATTTATAGAGAAATCTGTGTAGATATTTCCATGTATATTCAGATAGCTGTGCAGATAGATCCATGTTCATGCAGATAGCGGTATAGATATTTCCATGTTTATACAGATGGTGGTGTAGATATTTCCATGTTTATAGAGATGGCGGTCTAGATATTTCCATGTTTATAGAGATAGTGGTGTAGTTATTTCCAAGTTTATAGAGACAGCATTGTAGATATTTCCATGTTTATACAGATAGCTGTGAAGTTATTTCCATGTTTATACAGATAGCGGAGTAGGTATTTCCATGTTTATAGAGATAGTGCTGTAGATAATTCCAATTTTATACAGATAGCAGAGTAGATGTTTCCAAGTTCATACAGATAGCAGTGTAGATATTTCCACGTTTATAAAGATGGCTGTGTAGATATTTCCATGTTCATACAGATGGCGGTGTAGATATTTCCAAGTTTATAGAGATGACGGTGTAGATATTTTCAGGTTTAAACAGATGGCAGTGTAGATATTTCCATGTTTACACAGATAGCGGTGTAGACCTTTCCATGTTTACACAGATAGCGGTGTGGATATTTTCATGTTTATGCAGATAGCGGTGTTGACATTTCCATGTTCATACCAATAGCGGTGTAGATATTTCCATGTTCATACCAATAGCGGTGTAGATATTTCCATGTTCATACAGTTAGCGGTATAGATATTTCCATGTTTATACAGATGGTGGTGTAGATATTTCCATGTTTATGCAGATGGCGGTATAGATATTTCCATGTTTATACAGATGGTGGTGTAGATATTTCCATGTTCATACAGATGGCGGTGTAGATATTTCGAAGTTTATAGAGATAGCGCTGTAGTTATTTCTATATTTATATAGAAATCTGTGTAGATATTTCCATGTATATGCAGATAGCTGTGTAGAGATTTCCATGTTCATGCAGATTGCGGTGTAGTTATTTCCATGTTCATCCAGATGCCGGTGTAGATACATCCATGTTCATAGAGATGGCGGTGAAGATATTTCCATGTTCATACAGACAGCTGTGTAGATATTTCCATGTTCATTGTGATGGCGGTGTAGATATTTCCATGTTGATACAGATAGCAGTGTAGTTACTTCCATGTTTATAGAGATAGCAGTGTAGATATTTCCATTGATATACAGATAGCGGTGTAGATATTTCCATGTTCATACAGATAGCGGTGTAGATACTTCCATGTTCATACAGAGAGCGGTGTAGATATTTCCATGTTCATACAGATAGCTGTGTAGATATTTCCATGTTCATACAGATAGCTGTGTAGATATTTCCATTTTCATAAAGATAGCGGTGTAGATATTTCCATGTTCATACACTTGGCGGTGTAGATATTTCCATGTTCATACAGATGGCGGTGTAGATATTTACATGTTCATACAGATGGCGGGGTAGATATTTCCATGTTCGTACGGATGGCAGTGTAGATATTTCCATGTTCATACAGGTGGCGGTGTAGATATTTCCATGTTTATACAGATAGCAGTTTAGATATTTCCATGTTTACAGAGATAGCATTATAGATATTTCCATTGATATACAGATAGCTGTGTAGATATTTGCATGTTCATACAGATAGCAGTGTAGATATTTCCATGTTCATACAGATAGCGGTGCAGATATTTCCATGTTCATACAGAGAACGGTGTAGATATTTCCATGTTCATACAGACAGTGGTGTAGATATTTCCATGTTCATACAGATAGCCGTGTAGGTATTTCCATGTTCATACAGTTAGCGGTGTAGATATTTCCATGTTCATACAGGTGGCGGTTTTGATATTTACATGTTCATACAGATGGCGGTGTAAATATTTCCAAGTTCTTACAGATGGCGGTGTAGATATTTCCATGTTCATACAGATGGTGGTGTAGGTATTTCCATGTTCATACAAATGGCGGTGTAGATATTTCCATGTTCATAGAGATGGCGGTGTAGATATATCCAGGTTCATACAAATGGCGGTGTAGATATTTCCATGTTCATAGAGATGGCCGTGTAGATATTTCCATGTTTATACAGATAGCAGTGTAGTTATTTCCATGTTTATAGAGATACCAGTGTGGATATTTCCATTGATATACAGATAGCTGTGTAGATATTTACATGTTCATACAGATAGCGGTGTAGATATTTCCATGTTCATTCAGATAGCGGTGTACATATTTCCATGTTCAGACAGATAGCGGTGTAGATATTTCCATATTCATACAGATAGCGGTGTTGATATTTCCATGTTCATACAGAAAGCGGTGTAGATATTTCCGTGTTCATACAGTTAGCGGTGTAGATATTTCCATGTTCACACAGATGGCGGTGTAGATATTTACATGTTCATACAGATGGCGGTGTAGATATTTCCATGTTCATACAGATAGCGGTGTAGAGATTTCCATGTTCATACATATAGCGGTGTAGATATTTCCATGTTGATACAGATAGCGGTCTAGATATTTCCAGGTTCATACCAATAGCGGTGTAGACATTTCCATGTTCATACAGTTAGCGGTGAAGATATTTACATGTTCATACAGATGGCGGTGAAGATATTTACATGTTCATACAGATGGCGGTATAGATATTTCCATGTTCGTGCAGATGGCGGTGTAGATATTTCCATGTTTATACAGATAGCAGTGTAGTTATTTCCATGTTTATAGAGATAGCAGTGTAGATATTTCCATTGATATACAGATAGCTGTGTAGATATTTGCATGGTCATACAGATAGCGGTGTAGATATTTCCATGTTCGTACAGATAGCGGTGTAGATATTTCCATGTTGATAGAGATAGCGGTGTAGATATTTCCATGTTCATACAGATAACGGTGTAGATATTTCCGTGTTCATACAGATAGCGGTGTAGATATTTCCATGTTCATACAGTTAGCGGTGTAGATATTTACATGTTCATACAGATGGCGGTGTAGATATTTACATGTTCATACAGATGGCGGTATAGATATTTCCATGTTCGTACAGATGGCGGTGTAGATACTTCCATGTTCATAGAGATGGCGGTGTAGATATTTCCATGTTCATAGAGATGGCGGTGTATATATTTCCATGTTTATCCAGATAGCGGTATAGATATTTCCATGTTTATACAGATGGTGGTGTAGATATTTCCATGTTTATAGAGATGACGGTCTAGATATTTCCATGTTTACAGAGATAGTGGCGTAGTTATTTCCAAGTTTATAGAGACAGCGTTGTAGATATTTAAATGTTTATACAGATAGCGGTGAAGATATTTCCATGTTTATACAGATTGCGGTGTAGATATTTCCATGTTTATACAGATAGCAGTGTAGATATTACCATGTTTATAGAAATAGTGGTGTAGATAATTTCAATTTAATACAGAGAGCAGTGTAGGTATTTCCAAGTTCATACAGATAGCGGTGTAGATATTTCCACGTTTATAGAGATGGCGTTGCAGATATTTCCATGTTCATACAGAGGACGGTGTAGATATTTCCATGTTTATTGGGATGGCGGTGTAGATATTTTCATGTTTACACAGATGGCGGTGTAGATATTTCCATGTTTACACAGTTAGCGGTGTAGACATTTCCATGTTTACACAGATAGCGGTGTGGATATTTCCATGTTTATGCAGATATCAGTGTAGATATTTCCATGTTTATACAGATAGCGGTGCGAATATTTCCATGTTTATTCAGATAGCGGTGCGGATATTTCCATGTTTATACAGATATTTGGGCAGATATTTCCATGTTTATACAGATAGCGGTGTAGATATTTCCATCTTAATACAGATGGCGGTGAAGATATGTCCATGTTCATACAGATGGCTGTGTAGATATTTCCATGTTCATACTAATGGCTGTGTAGATATTTCCATGTTCATAGAGATGGCGCTGTAGATATTACCATGTTCATACAAATGGCGGTGTAGATATTTCCAAGTTCATAGAGATGGCGGTGTTGATATCTCCATATTTATAGAGATAGCAGTGTAGTTATTTCCATGTTTATAGAGATAGTAGTGTAGATATTTACAGATAGCTGTGTAGATATTTGCATGTTCTTAGAGATACCGGTATAGATATTTCCATGTTCATACAGATAGCGGTGTAGATATTTCCATGTTCATACAGATAGCGGTGTAGATATTTCCATGTTCATACAGATAGTGGTGTAGATATTTCCATGTTCATACAGATAGCGGTGTACATATTTCCATGTTCATACAGTTAGCGGTTTAGATATTTCCATGTTCATAAAGATGGCGGTGTAGATATTTACATGTTCATACAGATGGCGGTGTAGGTATTTCCATGTTCATACAGATAGCGGTGTAGATATTTCCATGTTCATACAGATGGCGGTGTAGGTATTTCCATGTTCATACAGATAGCGGTGTAGATATTTCCATGTTCATACCAATAACGGTGTAGACATTTCCATGTTCATATATTTAGCGGTGTAGATATTTCCATGTTCATACAGATGGCAGTGTAGATATTTCCATGTTCATAGAGATGGCGGTGTAGATATTTCCATATTTATACAGATAGCAGTGTTGTTATTTCCATGTTAATAGAGATAGCAGTGTAGATATTGCCATTGTTATACAGATAGCTGTGTAGATATTTGCATGGTCATACAGATAGCGGTGTAGATATTTCCATGTTCGTACAGATAGCGGTGTAGATATTTCCATGTTCATACAGATAGCGGTGTAGATATTTCCAAGTTCCTACAGATAACGGTGTAGATATTTCCATGTTCATACAGATAGCGGTGTAGATATTTCCATGTTCATACAGTTAGCGGTGTAGATATTTCCATGTTCATAGAGATGGCGGTGTAGATATTTCCATGTTTATGCAGATAGCGGTATGGATATTTCCATGTTTATACAGACGGTGGTGTAGATATTTCCATATTTATAGAGATGGCGGCGTAGATATTTCCATGTTCATAAAGATGGCGGTGTAAATATTTCCATGTTCGTACGGATGGCAGTGTAGATATTTCCATGTTCATACAGGTGGCGGTGTATATATTTCCATGTTTATACAGATAGCTGTCTAGATATTTCCATGTTCATACAGATAGCGGTGTAGATATTTCCATGTTCATACAGATAACGGTGTGGATATTTCCATGTTCATACAGATAGCGGTGTAGATATTTCCATGTTCATACAGTTAGGGGTGTAGATATTTCCATGTTCATACAAATGGCGGTGTAGATATTTCCATGTTTATACAGATAGCAGTGTAGATATTTCCATGTTTATAGAGATAGCAGTGTAGATATTTCCATTGATATACAGATAGCTGTGTAGATATTTGCATGGTCATACAGATAGCGGTGTAGATATTTCCATGTTCGTACAGATAGCGGTGTAGATATTTCCATGTTGATACAGATAGCGGTGTAGATATTTCCATGTTCATACAGATAACGGTGTAGATATTTCCGTGTTAATAAAGATAGCGGTGTAGATATTTCCATGTTCATACAGTTAGCGGTGTAGATATTTACATGTTCATACAGATGGCGGTGTAGATATTTTCATGTTCATACAGATGGCGGTATAGATATTTCCATGTTCGTACAGATGGCGGTGTAGATATTTCCATGTTCATAGAGATGGCGGTGTATGTATTTCCATGTTTATGCAGATAGCGGTATAGATATTTCCATGTTTATACAGATGGTGGTGTAGATATTTCCATGTTTATAGAGATGACAGTCTAGATATTTCCATGTTTACAGAGATAGTGGCGTAGTTATTTCCAAGTTTATAGAGACAGCGTTGTAGATATTTCCATGTTTATACAAATAGCGGTGAAGATATTTCCATGTTTATACAGATTGCGGTGGAGATATTTCCATGTTTATACAGATTGCAGTGTAGATATTTCCATGTTTATAGAGATAGTGGTGTAGATAATTTCAATTTAATACAGAGAGCAGTGTAGGTATTTCCAAGTTCATACAGATAGCGGTGTAGATATTTCCACGTTTATAGAGATGGCGGTGCAGATATTTCCATGTTCATACAGAGGACGGTGTAGATATTTCCATGTTTATTGGGATGGCGGTGTAGATATTTTCATGTTTACACAGATGGCGGTGTAGATATTTCCATGTTTACACAGATAGCGGTGTAGACATTTCCATGTTTACACAGATAGCGGTGTGGATATTTCCATGTTTATGCAGATATCAGTGTAGATATTTCCATGTTTATACAGATAGCGGTGCGAATATTTCCATGTTTATTCAGATAGCGGTGCGGATATTTCCATGTTTATACAGATATTTGGGCAGATATTTCCATGTTCATACAGATGGCGGTGTAGATATTTCGAAGTTTATAGAGATAGCGCTGTAGTTATTTCCATATTTATAGAGAAATCTGTGTAGATATTTCCATGTATATTCAGATAGCTGTGTAGATAGATCCATGCTCATGCAGATAGCGGTGTAGATATTTCCATGTTCATCTAGATGCCGGTGTACATATATCCATGTTCATATAGATGGCGGTGAAGATATTTCCATGTTCATACAGATGGTGGTGTAGATATTTCCATGTTCATACTAATGGCGGTGTAGATATTTCCATGTTCATAGAGATGGCGCTGTATATATTACCATGTTCATACAAATGGCGGTGTAGATATTTCCAAGTTCATAGAGATGGCGGTGTTGATATTTCCATATTTATAGAGATAGCAGTGTAGTTATTTCCATGTTTATAGAGATAGTAGTGTAGATATTTACAGATAGCTGTGTAGATATTTGCATGTTCATAGAGTTACCGGGGTAGATATTTCCATGTTCATACAGATAGCGGTGTAGATATTTCCATGTTCATACAGATAGTGGTGTAGATATTTCCATGTTCATACAGATAGCGGTGTAGATATTTCCATGTTCATACAGTTAGCGGTTTAGATAATTCCATGTTCATAAAGATGGCGGTGTAGATATTTACATGTTCATACAGATGGCGGTGTAGGTATTTCCATGTTCATACAGATAGCGGTGTAGATATTTCCATGTTCATACAGATGGCGGTGTAGATATTTCCATGTTCATACAGATAGCGGTGTAGATATTTCCATGTTCATACAGATAGCGGTCTAGATATTTCCAGGTTCATTCCAATAGCGGTGTAGACATTTCCATGTTCATACAGATGGCGGTGAAGATATTTCCATGTTCATACAGATGGCGGTGTAGATATTTCCATGTTCATACAGATGGCGGTGTAGATATTTACATGTTCATACAGATGGCGGTATAGATATTTCCATGTTCGTACAGATGGCGGTGTAGATATTTCCATGCTTATACAGATATTAGTGTAGTTATTTCCATGTTTATAGAGATAGCAGTGTAGATATTTCCATTGATATACAGATAGCTCTGTAGATATTTGCATGGTCATACAGATAGCGGTGTAGATATTTCCATGTTCGTACAGATAGCGGTGTAGATATTTCCATGTTGATACAGATAGCGGTGTAGATATTTCCATGTTCATACGGATAATGGTGTAGATATTTCCATGTTCATACAGATAGCGGTGTAGATATTTCCATGTTCATACAGTTAGCGGTGTAGATATTTCCATGTTCATACAGATGGCGGTGTAGATATTTACATGTTCATACAGATGGTGGTGTAGATATTTCCATGTTTATAGAGATGACGGTCTAGATATTTCCATGTTTACAGAGATAGTGGCGTAGTTATTTCCAAGTTTATAGAGACAGCGTTGTAGATATTTCCATGTTTATACAGATAGCGATGAAGATATTTCCATGTTTATACAGATAGCGGTGTAGATATTTCCATGTTTATACAGATAGCAGTGTAGATATTTCCATGTTCATGGAGATGGCGGTGTAAATATTTCCATGTTTATAGGGATGGCGGAGTTGATATTTTCATGTTTACACAGATGGCGGTGTAGATATTTCCAAGTTTACACAGATAGCGGTGTAGACATTTCCATGTTTACACAGATAGCGGTGTGGATATTTCCATGTTTATGCAGATAGCGGTGTAGATATTTCCATGTTTATACAGATAGCGGTGCGGATACTTCCATGTTTATACAGATAGTTGGGCAGATATTTCCATGTTTATACAGATAGCGGTGTAGATATTTCCATCTTAATACAGATGGCGGTGTAGATATGTCCATGTTTGTACAGATGGCGGTGTAGATATTTCCATGTTCATACAGATGGCGGTGTAGATATTTCGAAGTTTATAGAGATAGCGCTGTAGTTATTTCCATATTTATAGAGAAATCTGTGTAGATATTTCCGTGTATATTCAGATAACTGTGTAGATATTTCCATCTTCATGCAGATAGCGGTGTAGATATTTCCATGTTCATCCAGATGCCGGTGTACATATATCCATGTTCATACAGATGGCGGTGTAGATATTTACCTGTTCATACAGATGGCAGTATCGATATTTTCATGTTCGCAGAGATGGCGGTGTAGATATTTGCATGTTCATAGAGATGGCTGTGTAGATATTTCCATGTTTATACACATAGCGGTATAGATATTTCCATGTTTATACAGATGGCGGTGTAGATATTTCCATGTTCATACAGGTGGTGGTGTAGATATTTCCATGCTTATACAAATAGCAGTGTAGTTATTTCCATGTTTATAGAGAGAGCTGTGTAGATATTTCCATTGATATACAGATAGCTGTGTAGATATTTGCATGTTCATACAGATAGCGGTGTAGATATTTCCATGTTCATACAGATAGCGGTGTAGATATTTCCATGTTCATACAGATAGCGGTGTAGATATTTCCAAGTTCATACAGATAACAGTGTAGATATTTCCATGTTCATACAGATAGCAGTGTAGATATTTCCATGTCCATACAGTTAGCAGTGTAGATATTTCCATGCTCATACAGATGGCGGTGTAGATATTTCCATATTTATACAGATAGCAGTGTAGTTATTTCCATGTTCATACAGATGGCGGTGTAGATATTTACATGTTCATACAGATGCGGGAAAGATATTTCCATGTTCGTACAGATGGCGGTGTAGATAGTTCCATGTTCATAGAGATGGCGGTGTAGATATTTCCATGTTTATGCAGATAGCGGTATAGATATTTCCATGTTTATACAGATGGTGGTGTAGATATTTCCATGTTTATAGAGATGACGGTCTAGATATTTCCAAGTTTACAGAGATAGTGGCATAGTTATTTCCAAGTTTATAGAGAAAGCGTTGTAGATATTTCCATGTTTATACAGATAGTGGTGAAGATATTTCCATGTTTATACAGATAGCGGTGTAGATATTTCCATGTTTATACTGATAGCAGTGTAGATATTTCCATGTTTATAGAGATAGTGGTGTAGATAATTTCAATTTTATACAGAGAGCAGTGTAGATATTTCCACGTTCATACAGATAGCGCTGTAGATATTTCCACGTTTATAGAGATGGCGGTGCAGATATGTCCATGTTCATACAGAGGACGGTTTAGATATTTCCGTGTTTATTGGGATGGCGGTGTAGACATTTCCATGTTTACACAGATAGCGGTGTGGCTATTTCCATGTTTATGCAGATAGCGGTGTAGTTATTTCCTTGTTTATACAGAAAGCGGTGCGGATATTTCCATGTTAATACAGATAGTGGTGCAGATATTTCCATGTTTATACAGATAGCGGAGTACATATTTCCATCTTAATACAGATGGCGGTGTAGATTCATCCATGTTCATACAGATAGCGGTGTAGATATTTCCATGTTCGTACAGATAGCGGTGTAGATATTTCCATGTTGATACAGATAACGGTGTAGATATTTCCATGTTCCTCCAGATAACGGTGTAGATATTTCCATGTTTATGCAGATAGCGGTATAGATATTTCCATGTTTATACAGATGGTGGTGTAGATATTTCCATGTTTATAGAGATGACGGTCTAGATATTTCCAAGTTTACAGAGATAGTGGCCTAGTTATTTCCAAGTTTATAGAGACAGCATTGTAGATATTTCCATGTTTATACAGATAGTGGTGAAGATATTTCCATGTTTATACAGATAGCGGTGTAGATATTTCCATCTTAATACAGATGGCGGTGTAGATTCATCCATGTTCATACAGATGGCTGTGTAGATATTTCCAAGTTCATAGAGATGGCGGTGTAGATATTTCCATGTTGATACAGATAGCAGTGTAGTTATTTCCATGTTTATAAAGATAGCAGTGTAGATATTTCCATTGATATACAGAATGCGGTGTAGATATTTCCATGTTCATACAGATAGCGGTGTAGATATTTCCATGTTTATACAGATAGCGGTGAAGTTATTGCCATGTTTATACAGATAGCGGTGTAGGTATTTCCATGTTTATAGAGATAGTGCTGTAGATAATTCCAATTTTATACAGATAGCAGAGTAGATGTTTCCAAGTTCATACAGATAGCAGTGTAGATATTTCTATGTTCATACAGATAGCGGTGTAGATATTTCCATGTTCATACAGATAGCGGTGTAGATATTTCCATGTTCATACCGATAGCGGTGTAGATATTTCCATGTTCATACAGTTAGCGGTGTAGATATTTCCATGTTCATACAGATGGCGGTGTAGATATTTCCATGTTCATACAGATGGCGGTGTAGATATTTCCATGTTCATACGGATGGCAGTGTAGATATTTCCATGTTCATACAGGTGGCCGTGTAGATATTTCCATGTTTATACAAATAGCAGTGTAGTTATTTCCATGTTCATAGACACAGCTGTGTAGATATTTCCAATGATATACAGATAGCTGTGTAGATATTTGCATGTTCATACAGATAGCGGTGTAGATATTTCCATGTTCATACAGATAGCGGTGTAGATATTTCCATGTTCATACAGATATCGGTGTAGATATTTCCATGTTCATACAGATAACGGTGTAGATATTTCCATGTTCATACAGATAGCAGTGTAGATATTTCCATGTTCATACAGTTAGTGGTGTAGATATTTCCATGTTCATACAGATGGCGGTGTAGATATTTACATGTTCATACAGATGGCAGTATAGATATTTGCATGTTCGCACAGATGGCGGTGTAGATATTTGCATGTTCATAGAGATGGCGGTGTAGATATTTCCATGTTTATGCACATAGCGGTATAGATATTTCCATGTTTATACAGATGGTGGTGTAGATATTTCCATGTTTATAGAGATGGTGGTGTAGATATTTCCATGTTTACACAGATAGCGGTGTAGACATTTCCATGTTTACACAGATAGCGGTGTGGATATTTCCATGTTTATGCAGATAGCAGTGTATATATTTCCATGTTTATACAGATAGCGGTGCGGATATTTCCATGTTTATTCAGACACCGGTGCGGATATTTCCATGTTTATACAGATAGTTTGGCAGATATTTCCATGTTTATACAGATAGCGGTGTAGATATTTCCATCTTAATACAGATGGCGGTGTAGATATGTCCATGATCGTACAGATGGCGGTGTAGATATTTCCATGTTCATACAGAAGGCGGTGTAGATATGTCGAAGTTTATAGAGATAGCGATGTAGTTATTTCCATATTTATAGAGAAATCTGTGTAGATATTTCCATGTATATTCAGATAGCTGTGTAGATATTTCCATGTTCATCCAGATGCCGTTGTACATATATCCATGTTCATACAAATGGCGGTGAAGATATTTCCATGTTCATACAGATGGCGGTGTAGGTATTTCCATGTTCATACAAATGGCGGTGTAGATATTTCCATATTCATAGAGATGGCGGTGTAGATATTTCCAGGTTCATACAAATGGCGGTGTAGATATTCCCATGTTCATACAGATGGCGGTGTAGATATTTCCATGTTCATACAGATAGCGGTGTAGATATTTCCATGTTCATACAGATAGCGGTGTAGATATTTCCATGTTCATACAGATAGCGGTGTAGATATTTCCATGTTTATACAGATAACCGTGTAGATATTTCCATGTTTATACAGATAGTGGTGTAGATAATTTCAATTTTATTCAGATAGCAGTGTAGATATTTGCAAATTCATATAGATAGTGGTGTAGATATTTCCACGTTTATAGAGATGGCGGTGTAGATATATCCATGTTCATCCACATGGCGGTGTAGATATTTCCATGTTCATACAGGTGGCGGTGAAGATATTCCCATGTTAATACAGATGGCGGTGTAGATATTTCCATGTTCATACACATAGCGGTGTAGATATTTCCATGTTCATACAGATAGCGGTGTAGATATTTCCATGTTCATACAGTTAGCGGTGTAGATATTTCCATGTTCATACAGATGGCGGTGTAGATATTTATATGCTCATACAGATGGCGGTGTAGATATTTCCATGTTCATACGGTTGGCAGTGTAGATATTTCCATGTTCATACAGATAGCGGTGAAGATATTTCCATGTTTATACAGATAGCGGTGTAGATATTTCCATGTTTATACAGATAACCGTGTAGATATTTCCATGTTTATAGAGATAGTGGTGTAGATAATTTCAATTTTATTCAGATAGCAGTGTAGATATTTGCAAATTCATATAGATAGTGGTGTAGATATTTCCACGTTTATAGAGATGGCGGTGTAGATATATCCATGTTCATCCACATGGCGGTGTAGATATTTCCATGTTCATACAGGTGGCGGTGAAGATATTTCCATTTTCATACAGATGGCGGTGTAGATATTTCCATGTTCATACAAATGGCCGTGTAGATATTTCCATGTTCATAGAGATGGCGGTGTAGATATTTCCATGTTCATACCAATGGCGGTGCAGATATTTCCATGTTCATATAGATGGCGATGTAGATATTTCCATGTTTATACAGATAGCAGTGTAGTTATTTCCATGTTTATAGAGATACCATTCTAGATATTTCCCTTGATATACAGATAGCTGTGTAGATATTTGCATTTTCATACAGATAGCGGTGAAGATATTTCCATGTTCATACAGATAGTGGTGTAGATATTTCCATGTTCATTCAGTTATCGGTGTAGATATTTCCATGTTGATACAGATAGCGGTGTAGATATTTCCATGTTCATACAGATAGAGGTGTAGATATTTAAATGTTCATAGAGTTAGCGGTGTAGATATTTCCATGTTCATATAGATGGCGGTGTAGATATTTACATGTTGATACAGATGGCCGTGTAGATATTTCCATGTTCATACAGATAGCGGTGTAGATATTTCCATGTTCATACAGATAGCGGTGTAGATATTTCCATGTTCATACAGATAGCGGTGTAGATATTTCCATGTACATACCAATAGCGGTGTAGACATTTCCATGTTCATACATTTAGCGGTGTAGATATTTCCAAGTTCATACAGATGGCGGTGAAGATATTTACATGTTCATGCAGATGGCGGTGTAGATATTTCCATGTTTGTACGGATGGCATTGTAGATATTTCCATGTTCATACAGGTGGCGGTGTAGATATTTCCATGTTTATACAGTTAGCAGTGTAGTTATTTCCATGTTAATAGAGATAGCGGTGTAGATATTTCCATTGATATACACATAGCTGTGTAGATATTTGGATGTTCATACAGATATCAGTGTAGATATTTCCATGTTCATACAGATAGCGGTGTAGATATTTCCATGTTCATACAGATAGCGGTGTAGATATTTCCATGTTCATACAGTTAGCGGTGAAGATATTTCCATGTTCATACACATGTCGGTGTAGATATTTACATGTTCATACAGATGGCGGTGTAGATATTTCCATGTTCGTACGGATGGCAGTGTAGATATTTCCATGTTCAAACAGGTGGTGGTGTAGATATTTCCATGTTTATACAGATAGCAGTGTAGTTATTTCCATGTTTATAGAGACAGCTGTGTATATATTTCCATTGATATACAGATAGCGGTGTAGATATTTGCATGTTCATACAGATAGCGGTGTAGATATTTCCATGTTCATACAGATAGCGGTGTAGATATTTCCATGTTCATACAGATAGCGGTGTAGATATTTCCATGTTCATACAGATAGCGGTGTAGATATTTCCATGTTCATACAGATAGCGTTGTAGATATTTCCATGTTCATACAGTTAGCTGTGTATATATTTCCTTGTTCATACAGATGGCGGTGTAGATATTTACATGTTCATACAGATGGCGGTATAGATATTTCCATGTTCGTACAGATGGCGGTGTAGGTATTTGCATGTTCATAGAGATGGCGGTGTAGATATTTCCATGTTTATGCACATAGCGGTATAGATATTTCCATGTTTATACAGATGGTGGTGTAGATAATTCCATGTTTATAGAGATGGCGGTCTAGATATTTCCATGTTTACAGAGATAGTGGTGTAGTTATTTCCAAGTTTATAGAGACAGCATTGTAGATATTTCCATGTTTATACAGATAGCGGTGAAGGTATTTCCATGTTTATACAGATAGCGGTGTAGATGTTTCCATGTTTATACAGATAGAAGTGTAGATATTTCCATGTTTATAGAGATAGTGTTGTAGATAATTTCAATTTCATACAGAGAGCAGTGCAGATATTTCCAAGTTCATACACATAGCGGTGTAGATATTTCCATGTTTATAGAGATGGCGGTGTATATATTTCCATATTCATACAGAGGACGGTGTAGATATTTCCATGTTTATTGGGATGGCGGTGTAGATATTTTCATGTTTACACAGATGGCGGTGTAGATATTTCCATGTTTACACAGATAACGGTGTAGACATTTCCATGTTTACACAGATAGCGGTGTGGATATTTCCATGTTTATGCAGATAGCAGTGTATATATTTCCATGTTTATACAGATAGCGGTGCGGATATTTCCATGTTTATTCAGATAGCGGTGCGGATATTTCCATGTTTATACAGATAGCTGGGCAGATATTTCCATGTTTATACAGATAGCGGTGTAGATATTTCCATTTTAATACAGATGGCGGTGTAGATATGTCCATGTTTGTACAGATGGCGGTGTAGATATTTCCATGTTCATACAGACGGCGGTGTAAATATTTCAAAGTTTATAGAGATAGCGATGTAGTTATTTCCATATTTATAGAGAAATCTGTGTAGATATTTCCATGTATATTCAGATAGCTGCGTAGATATTTCCATGTTCATGCAGATTACGGTGTAGATATTTCCATGTTCATCCAGATGCCGGTGTACATATATCCATGTTCATACAAATGGCGGTGAGATTATTTCCATGTTCATCCAGATGCCGGTGTACATATTTCCATGTTCATACGAATAGCGGTGTAGACATTTCCATGTTCATGTATTTAGTGGTGTAGATATTTCCTTGTTCATACAGATGGCGAAGATATTTCCATGTTCATACAGATAGCGGTGTAGATATTTCCATGTTCATACAGATGGCGGTGTAGATATTTCGATGTTCATACCAATGGCGGTGCAGATATTTCCATGTTCATATAGATGTCGATGTAGATATTTCCATGTTTATACAGATAGCAGTGTAGTTATTTCCATGTTTATAGAGATAGCAGTGTAGATATTTCCATTGATATACAGATAGCTGTGTAGATATTTGCATGTTCATACAGATAGCGGTGTAGATATTTCCATGTTCATACAGATAGCGGTGTAGATATTTCCATGTTCATACTGATAGCGGTGTAGGTATTTCCATGTTCATACAGATAGCGTTGTAGATATTTCCATGTTCATACAGATAGCGGTGTAGATATTTCCATGTTCATACAGATAGCGGTGTAGATATTTCCATGTTCATACAGTTATCTTTGTAGATATTTCCATGTTTATAGAGATAGTGGTGTAGTTATTTCCAAGTTTATAGAGACAGCTTTGTAGATATTTCCATGTTTATACAGATAGCGGTGAAGATATTTCCATGTTTATACACATAGCGGTGTAGATATTTCCATGTTTATGCAGATAGCAGTGTAGATATTTCCATGTTTATAGAGATAGTGGTGTAGATAATTTCAATTTTATACCGAGAGCAGTGTAGATATTTCCAAGTTCATACAGATAGCGGTGTAGATATTTCCACGTTTATAGAGATGGCGGTGTAGATATTTCCATGTTCATACTGATGGCGGTGTAGATATTTCCATGTTTATAGAGATGGCGGTGTAGATATTTCCATGTTTCCACGGATGGCGTTGTAGACATTTCCATGTTTACACAGATAGCGGTGTGGATATATCCATGTTTATGCAGATAGCGGTGTAGATATTTCCATGTTTATACAGATAGCGGTGCGGATATTTCCATGTTTATACAGACAGTTGGGCAGATATTTCCATGTTCATACAGATGGCGGTGTAGAAATTTCCATGTTCATACAGATGGCGGTGTAGATATTTCGAAGTTTATAGAGATAGCGCTATATTTATTTCCATATTTATAGAGAAATCTTTGTAGTTATTTCCATGTATATGCAGATAGCTGTGTAGATATTTCCATGTTCATGCAGATAGCGGTGTAGATATTTCCATGTTCATCCAGATGCCGGTGTAGATATTTCCATGCTCATACAGATGGCGGTGAAGATATTTCCATGTTCATACAGATGGCGGTGTAGATATTTCCATGTTCATACAAATGGCGGTGTAGATATTTCCATGTTTATAGAGATGGCGGTGTAGATATTTCCATGTTCATACAAATGGCGGTGTAGATATTTCCATGTTCATAGAGATGGCGGTGTAGATATTTCCATGTTTACAGAGATAGTGGTGTAGTTATTTCCAAGTTTATAGAGACAACGTTGTAGATATTTCCATGTTTATACAGATAGCGGTGAAGATATTTCCATGTTTATACAGATAGCGGTGTAGGTATTTCCATGTTTATACAGATAGCAGTGTAGATATTTCCATGTTTATAGAGATAGTGGTGTAGATAATTTCAATTTTATACAGAGAGCAGTGTAGATATTTCCAAGTTCATACAGATAGCGGTGTAGATATTTCCACGTTTATAGAGATGGCGGTGTAGATATTTCCATGTTTATACAGATAACCGTGTAGATATTTCCATGTTTATAGAGATAGTGGTGTAGATAATTTCAATTTTATTCAGATAGCAGTGTAGATATTTGCAAATTCATATAGATAGTGGTGTAGATATTTCCACGTTTATAGAGATGGCGGTGTAGATATATCCATGTTCATCCACATGGTGTTGTAGATATTTCCGTGTTCATACAGTTGGCGGTGAAGATATTTCCATTTTCATACAGATGGCGGTGTAGATATTTAGATGTTCATACCAATGGCGGTGCAGATATTTCCATGTTCATATAGATGGCGATGTAGATATTTCCATGTTTATACAGATAGCAGTGTAGTTATTTCCATGTTTATAGAGATAGCAGTGTAGA
This sequence comes from Gorilla gorilla gorilla, assembly GCF_029281585.2. Classification (NCBI taxonomy): domain Eukaryota; kingdom Metazoa; phylum Chordata; class Mammalia; order Primates; family Hominidae; genus Gorilla; species Gorilla gorilla. The sequence continues at coordinate 149,505,362 of NC_073232.2, forward strand.
TATTTCCATTGATATACAGATAGCTGTGTAGATATTTGCATGTTCATACAGATAGCGGTGTAGATATTTCCATGTTCATACAGATAGCGGTGTAGATATTTCCATGTTCATACTGATAGCGGTGTAGGTATTTCCATGTTCATACAGATAGCGTTGTAGATATTTCCATGTTCATACAGATAGCGGTGTAGATATTTCCATGTTCATACAGATAGCGGTGTAGATATTTCCATGTTCATACAGTTATCTTTGTAGATATTTCCATGTTTATAGAGATAGTGGTGTAGTTATTTCCAAGTTTATAGAGACAGCTTTGTAGATATTTCCATGTTTATACAGATAGCGGTGAAGATATTTCCATGTTTATACACATAGCGGTGTAGATATTTCCATGTTTATACAGATAGCAGTGTAGATATTTCCATGTTTATAGAGATAGTGGTGTAGATAATTTCAATTTTATACCGAGAGCAGTGTAGATATTTCCAAGTTCATACAGATAGCGGTGTAGATATTTCCACGTTTATAGAGATGGCGGTGTAGATATTTCCATGTTCATACTGATGGCGGTGTAGATATTTCCATGTTTATAGAGATGGCGGTGTAGATATTTCCATGTTTCCACGGATGGCGTTGTAGACATTTCCATGTCTACACAGATAGCGGTGTGGATATATCCATGTTTATGCAGATAGCGGTGTAGATATTTCAATGTTTATACAGATAGCGGTGCGGATATTTCCATGTTTATACAGACAGTTGGGCAGATATTTCCATGTTCATACAGATGGCGGTGTAGAAATTTCCATGTTCATACAGATGGCGGTGTAGATATTTCGAAGTTTATAGAGATAGCGCTATATTTATTTCCATATTTATAGAGAAATCTTTGTAGTTATTTCCATGTATATGCAGATAGCTGTGTAGATATTTCCATGTTCATGCAGATAGCGGTGTAGATATTTCCATGTTCATCCAGATGCCGGTGTAGATATTTCCATGCTCATACAGATGGCGGTGAAGATATTTCCATGTTCATACAGATGGCGGTGTAGATATTTCCATGTTCATACAAATGGCGGTGTAGATATTTCCATGTTTATAGAGATGGCGGTGTAGATATTTCCATGTTCATACAAATGGCGGTGTAGATATTTCCATGTTCATAGAGATGGCGGTGTAGATATTTCCATGTTTACAGAGATAGTGGTGTAGTTATTTCCAAGTTTATAGAGACAACGTTGTAGGTATTTCCATGTTTATACAGATAGCGGTGAAGATATTTCCATGTTTATACAGATAGCGGTGTAGGTATTTCCATGTTTATACAGATAGCAGTGTAGATATTTCCATGTTTATAGAGATAGTGGTGTAGATAATTTCAATTTTATACAGAGAGCAGTGTAGATATTTCCAAGTTCATACAGATAGCGGTGTAGATATTTCCACGTTTATAGAGATGGCGGTGTAGATATTTCCATGTTCATACAGATGGTGGTGTAGATATTTCCATGTTTATGGGGATGGCGGTGTAGATATTTTCATGTTTACACATAGGGCAGTGTAGATATTTCCATGTTTACACAGATAGCGGTGTAGACATTTCCATGTTTACACAGATAGTGGAGTGGATATTTCCATGTTTATGCAGATAGCAGTGCAGATATTTCCATGTTTATACAGATAGTTGGGCAGATATTTCCATGTTCATACAGATAGCGGTGTAGATATTTCCATGTTCATACAGTTAGCGGTGTAGATATTTCCATGTTCATACAGATGGTGGTGTACATATTTCCATGTTCATACAGATGGCGGTATAGATATTTCCATGTTCGCACAGATGGCGGTGTAGATATTTCCATGTTCGCACAGATGGCGGTGTAGATATTTCCATGTTCATAGAGATGGCGGTGTAGATATTTCCATGTTTATGCAGATAGCGGTACAGATATTTCCATGTTTATACAGATGGTGGTGTAGGTATTTCCATGTCTATAGAGATGGCGGTCAAGATATTTCCGTGTTTATAGAGATAGTGGTGTAGTTCTTTCCAAGTTTATAGAGACAGCGTTGTAGATATTTCCATGTTTATACAGATAGCGGTGAAGATATTTCCATGTTTATACAGATAGCGGTGTAGATATTTCCATGTTTATACAGATATCAGTGTAGATATTTCCATGTTTATAGAGATAAAAGTGTAGATAATTTCAATTTTATACAGATAGCAGTGTAGATATTTCCAAGTGCATACAGATAGCGGTGTAGATATTTCCTCGCTTATAGAGATGGCGGAGTAGATATTTCCATGTTCATACAGATGGCGGTGTAGATATTTCCATGTTTATAGGGATGGCGGTGTAGATATTTTCATGTTTACACAGATGGCGGTGTGGATATTTCCATGTTTACAAAGATAGCGGTGTAGACATTTCCATGTTTACACAAATAGCGGTGTGGATATTTCCATGTTTATGCAGATAGCGGTGTAGATATTTCCATGTTTATACAGATAGCGGTGTAGATATTTCCATCTTAATACAGATGGTGGTGTACATATGTCTATGTTCGTACAGATGGCAGTGTAGATATTTCCATGTTCATATAGGTGGCGGTGTAGATATTTCGAAGTTTATAGAGATAGCGCTGTAGTTATTTCCATATTTATAGAGAAATCTGTGTAGATATTTCCATGTATATGCAGATAGCTGTGTAGATATTTCCATGTTCATGCAGATAGCGGTGTAGATATTTCCATGTTCATCCAGATGCCGGTGTAGATATATCCATGTTCATACAGATGGCGGTGAAGATATATCCATGTTCATACAGATGGCGGTGTAGATATTTCCATGTTCGTACAAATGGCGGTGTAGATATTTCCATGTTCATAGAGATGGCGGTGTAGATATTTCCATGTTCATACAAATGGCCGTGTAGATATTTCCATGTTCATAGAGATGGCGGTGTAGATATTTCCATGTTTATACAGATAGCAGTGTAGTTATTTCCATGTTTATAGAGATAGTGGTGTAGATAATTTCAATTTCATGCAGATAGCTGTGTAGATATTTGCATGTTCATACAGATAGCGGTGTAGATATTTCCATGTTCATACAGATAGCGATGTAGATATTTCCATGTTCATACAGATAGCAGTGTAGATGTTTCCATGTTCATGCAGATAGCGGTGTAGATATTTCTATGTTCATACCAAGAGCAGTGTAGATATTTCCATGTCCATACAGTTAGCGGTGTAGATATTTCCATGTTCATACAGATGGCGGTGTAGATATTTACATGATCATACAGATAGCGGTGTAGATATTTCCATGTTCATACAGATAACGGTGTAGATATTTCCATGTTCATACAGATAGCGGTGTAGATATTTCCATGTTCATACAGTTAGCGGTGTAGATATTTCCATGCTCATACAGATGGCGGTGTAGATATTTACGTGTTCATACAGATGGCAGTGTAGATATTTCCCTGTTCATACAGATGGCGGTGTAGATATTTCCATGTTCATAGAGATGGCGGTGTACATATTTCCATGTTTATGCAGATAGCGGTATAGATAATTCCATGTTTATACAGATGGTGGTGTATATATTTCCATGTTTATTGAGATGGCGGTCTAGGTATTTCCTTTTTTATAGAGATAGAGGTGTAGTTATATCCAAGTTTATAGAGACAGCGTTGTAGATATTTCCATGTTTATACAGATAGCGGTGAAGATATTTACATGTTTATACAGATAGCGGTGTAGATATTTCCATGTTTATACAGATAACAGCGTACATATTTCCATGTTTATAGAGATAGCGGTGTAGATAATTTCAATTTTATACAGATAGCATTGTAGATATTTCCAAGTTCATACAGATAGCGGTGTAGATATTTCCACGTTTATAGAAATGGCGGTGTAGATATTTCCATGTTCATACAGATGGCGGTGTAGATATTTCCATGTTTATAGAGATGGCGGTGTAGATATTTTCATGTTTACACAGATGGCGGTGTAGATATTTCCATGTTTACACAGGTAGCGGTGTAGACATTTCCATGTTTACACAGATAGCGGTGTGGATATTTCCATGTTTATGCAGATAGCGGTGTAGATATTTCCATGTTTATACAGATAGCGGTGTAGATATTTCCATGTTTATACAGATAGCGGTGCGGATATTTCCATGTTTATACAGACAGTTGGGCAGATATTTCCATGTTCATACAGTTGGCGGTGTAGAAATTTCCATGTTCATACAGATGGCGGTGTAGATATTTCGAAGTTTATAGAGATAGAGCTATAGTTATTTCCATATTTATAGAGAAATCTGTGTATTTATTTCCATGTATATGCAGATAGCTGTGTAGATATTTCCATGTTCATGCAGATAGCGGTGTAGATATTTCCATGTTCATCCAGATGCCGGTGTAGATATTTCCATGCTCATACAGATGGCGTTGAAGATATTTCCATGTTCATTCAGATGGCGGTGTAGATATTTCCATGTTCATACAAATGGCGGTGTAGATATTTCCATGTTTATAGAGATGGCGGTGTAGATATTTCCATGTTCATACAAATGGCGGTGTAGATATTTCCATGTTCATAGAGATGGCGGTGTAGATATTTCCATGTTTACAGAGATAGTGGTGTAGTTATTTCCAAGTTTATAGAGACAACGTTGTAGATATTTCCATGTTTATACAGATAGCGGTGAAGATATTTCCATGTTTATACAGATAGCGGTGTAGGTATTTCCATGTTTATACAGATAGCAGTGTAGATATTTCCATGTTTATAGAGATAGTGGTGTAGATAATTTCAATTTTATACAGAGAGCAGTGTAGATATTTCCAAGTTCATACAGATAGCGGTGTAGATATTTCCACGTTTATAGAGATAGCGGTGTAGATATTTCCATGTTTATACAGATGGCGGTGTAGATATTTCCATGTTTATGGGGATGGCGGTGTAGATATTTTCATGTTTACACAGAGGGCGGTGTAGATATTTCCATGTTTACACAGATAGCGGTGTAGACATCTCCATGTTTACACAGATAGTGGAGTGGATATTTCCATGTTTATGCAGATAGCAGTGCAGATATTTCCATGTTTATACAGATAGTTGGGCAGATATTTCCATGTTCATACAGATAGCGGTGTAGATATTTCCATGTTCATACAGTTAGCGGTGTAGATATTTCCATGTTCATACAGATGGTGGTGTAGATATTTCCATGTTCATACAGATGGCGGTGTAGATATTTCCATGTTCGCACAGATGGCGGTGTAGATATTTCCATGTTCGCACAGATGGCGGTGTAGATATATCCAAGTTCATAGAGATGGCGGTGTAGATATTTCCATGTTTATGCAGATAGCGGTACAGATATTTCCATGTTCATACAGTTAGCGGTGTAGATATTCCCATGTTCATACAGATGGCGGTGTAGATATTTCCATGTTCATACAGATAGCGGTGAAGATATTTCCATGTTCATACAGATAGCGGTGTAGATATTTCCATGTTCATACAGATAGCGGTGTAGATATTTCCATGTTTATACAGATAACCGCGTAGATATTTCCATGTTTATAGAGATAGTGGTGTAGATAATTTCAATTTTATTCAGATAGCAGTGTAGATATTTGCAAATTCATATAGATAGTGGTGTAGATATTTCCACGTTTATAGAGATGGCGGTGTAGATATATCCATGTTCATCCACATGGCGGTGTAGATATTTCCATGTTCATACAGGTGGCGTTGAAGATATTCCCATGTTCATACAGATGGCGGCGTAGATATTTCCATGTTCATACAGATAGCGGTGTACATATTTCCATGTTCATACAGATAGCGGTGTAGATATTTCCATGTTCATACAGTTAGCGGTGTAGATATTTCCATGTTCATACAGATGGCGGTGTAGATATTTATATGCTCATACAGATGGCGGTGTAGATATTTCCATGTTCGTACGGTTGGCAGTGTAGATATTTCCATGTTCATACAGATAGCGGTGAAGATATTTCCATGTTTATACAGATAGCGGTGTAGATATTTCCATGTTTTTACAGATAACCGTGTAGATATTTCCATGTTTATAGAGATAGTGGTGTAGATAATTTCAATTTTATTCAGATAGCAGTGTAGATATTTGCAAATTCATATAGATAGTGGTGTAGATATTTCCACGTTTATAGAGATGGCGGTGTAGATATATCCATGTTCATCCACATGGTGGTGTAGATATTTCCGTGTTCATACAGTTGGCGGTGAAGATATTTCCATTTTCATACAGATGGCGGTGTAGATATTTCGATGTTCATACCAATGGCGGTGCAGATATTTCCATGTTCATATAGATGTCGATGTAGATATTTCCATGTTTATACAGATAGCAGTGTAGTTATTTCCATGTTTATAGAGATAGCAGTGTAGATATTTCCATTGATATACAGATAGCTGTGTAGATATTTGCATGTTCATACAGATATTGGTGTAGATATTTCCATGTTCATACAGATAGCGGTGTAGATATTTCCATGTTCATACTGATAGCGGTGTAGGTATTTCCATGTTCATACAGATAGCGTTGTAGATATTTCCATGTTCATACAGATAGCGGTGTAGATATTTCCATGTTCATACAGATAGCGGTGTAGATATTTCCATGTTCATACAGTTATCTTTGTAGATATTTCCATGTTTATAGAGATAGTGGTGTAGTTATTTCCAAGTTTATAGAGACAGCTTTGTAGATATTTCCATGTTTATACAGATAGCGGTGAAGATATTTCCATGTTTATACACATAGCGGTGTAGATATTTCCATGTTTATACAGATAGCAGTGTAGATATTTCCATGTTTATAGAGATAGTGGTGTAGATAATTTCAATTTTATACCGAGAGCAGTGTAGATATTTCCAAGTTCATACAGATAGCGGTGTAGATATTTCCACGTTTATAGAGATGGCGGTGTAGATATTTCCATGTTCATACTGATGGCGGTGTAGATATTTCCATGTTTATAGAGATGGCGGTGTAGATATTTCCATGTTTCCACGGATGGCGTTGTAGACATTTCCATGTTTACACAGATAGCGGTGTGGATATATCCATGTTTATGCAGATAGCGGTGTAGATATTTCCATGTTTATACAGATAGCGGTGCGGATATTTCCATCTTTATACAGACAGTTGGGCAGATATTTCCATGTTCATACAGATGGCGGTGTAGAAATTTCCATGTTCATACAGATGGCGGTGTAGATATTTCGAAGTTTATAGAGATAGCGCTATATTTCTTTCCATATTTATAGAGAAATCTTTGTAGTTATTTCCATGTATATGCAGATAGCTGTGTAGATATTTCCATGTTCATGCAGATAGCGGTGTAGATATTTCCATGTTCATCCAGATGCCGGTGTAGATATTTCCATGCTCATACAGATGGCGGTGAAGATATTTCCATGTTCATACAGATGGCGGTGTAGATATTTCCATGTTCATACAAATGGCGGTGTAGATATTTCCATGTTTATAGAGATGGCGGTGTAGATATTTCCATGTTCATACAAATGGCGGTGTAGATATTTCCATGTTCATAGAGATGGCCGTGTAGATATTTCCATGTTTACAGAGATAGTGGTGTAGTTATTTCCAAGTTTATAGAGACAACGTTGTAGATATTTCCATGTTTATACAGATAGCGGTGAAGATATTTCCATGTTTATACAGATAGCGGTGTAGGTATTTCCATGTTTATACAGATAGCAGTGTAGATATTTCCATGTTTATAGAGATAGTGGTGTAGATAATTTCAATTTTATACAGAGAGCAGTGTAGATATTTCCAAGTTCATACAGATAGCGGTGTAGATATTTCCACGTTTATAGAGATGGCGGTGTAGTTATTTCCATGTTCATACAGATTGCGGTGTAGATATTTCCATGTTTATAGGGATGGCGGTGTAGATATTTTCATGTTTAAACAGATGGCGGTGTAGATATTTCCATGTTTACACAGATAGCGATGTAGACATTTCCATGTTTACACAGATAGCGGTGTGGATATTTCCATGTTTATGCAGATAGCTGTGTATTTATTTGCATGTTCATACAGATAGCGGTGTAGATATTTCCATGTTCATACAGATAGCGGTGTAGATATTTCCATATTCATACAGATAGCGGTGTAGATATTTCCATGTTCCTACAGATAGCGGTGTATATATTTCCATGATCATACAGTTAGCGGTGTAGATATTTCCATGTTCATACATATGGCGGTGTAGATATTTACATGTTCATACAGATGGCGGTGTAGATATTTCCATGTTCATAGAGATAGCGTTGTAGAGATTTCCATGTTCATACAGATAGCGGTGTAGATATTTCCATGTTGATACAGATAGCGGTGTAGAGATTTCCATGTTCATACAGATAGCGGTGTAGATATTTCCATGTTCATACAGATAGCGGTATAGATATTTCCATGTTTATACAGATGGTGGTGTGGATATTTCCATGTATATAGAGATGGCGGTCTAGATATTTCCATGTTTACAGAGATAGAGGTGTAGTTATTTCCAAGTTTATAGAGACAGCGTTGTAGATATTTCCATGTTTATACAGATAGCAGTGAAGATATTTCCATGTTTATACAGATAGCAGTGTAGACATTTCCATGTTTATTCAGATAGCAGTGAAGATATTTCCATGTTTATAGAGATAGTGGTGTAGATTATTTCAATTTTATACAAAGTGCAGTGTAGATATTTCGAAGTTCATACAGATAGTGGTGTAGATATTTTCAGGTTCATACAAATGGCGGTGTAGATATTTACATGTTCATTCAAATGGCGGTATAGTTATTTCCATGTTCGTACAGATGGCGGTGTGGATATTTCCATGTTCATACCAATAGCGGTGTAGATATTTCCATGTTCATACAGATAGCGGTGTAGATATTTCCATGTTCATACAGAAGGCGGTGTAGATATTAACATGTTCATACAGATGGCGGTGTAGATATTTCCATGTTTATAGAGATGGCGGTCTAGATATTTCCATGTTCGTACAGATGGCGGTGTAGATATTTCCATGTTCATACATATGGCGGTGTAGATATTTACATGTTCATACAAATGGCGATATAGATATTTCCATGTTCGTACAGATGGCGGTGTAGATATTTCCATGTTTATACAGATGGTGGTGTAGATATTTCCATGTTTATAGAGATGGCGGTCTAGATATTTCCATGTTTACCGAGATAGTGGTGTAGTTATTTCCAAGTTTATAGAGACAGCGTTGTAGATATTTCCATGTTCATACAGATGGCGGTGTAGATATTTACATGTTCATACAGATGGCGGAGTAGATATTTCCATGTTCATACAGATAGCGGTGTAGATATTTCCATGTTCATACAGAGAGCGGTGTAGATAATTTCATGTTCATACAGTTAGCTGTGTAGATATTTCCATGTTCATACAGATGGCGGTGTAGATATTTACATGTTCATACAAATGGCGGTGTAGATATTTCCATGTTCATACAGATAGCGGTGCAGATATTTCCATGTTCAGAGCAATAGCGGTGTAGACATTTCCATGTTCATACATTTAGCGGTGTAGATATTTCCATGTTCATACAGATGGCGGTGAAGATATTTCCATGTTCATACAGATGGCGGTGTAGATATATGCATGTTCATACAGATGGCGGTGTAGATATTTCCATGTTTATAGGGATGGCGGTGTAGATATTTTCATGTTTACACAGATGGCAGTGTAGATATTTCCATGTTTACACAGATAGCGGTGTAGACATTTCCATGTTTACACAGATAGCGGTGTGGATATTTCCATGTTTATGCAGATAACAGTGTAGGTATTTCCATATTTATACAGATAGCAGTGCGGATATTTCCACGTTTATACAGATAGTTGGGCAGATATTTCCATGTTTATACAGATAGCGGTGTAGATATTTCCATCTTAATACAGATGGCGGTGTAGATATGTCCATGTTCGTACAGATGGCAGTGTAGAATTTCCATGTTCATACTGATGGCGGTGTAGATATTTCGAAGTTTATAGAGATAGCGCTGTAGTTATTTCCATATTTATAGAGAAATCGGTGTACATATTTCCATGTATATTCAGATAGCTGTGAAGATATTTCCATGTTCATGCAGATAGCGCTGTAGATATTTCCATGTTCATCCAGATGCCGGTGTACATATATCCATGTTCATACCGATGGCGGTGAAGATATTTCCATGTTCATACAGATGGCGGTTTAGATATTTCCAGGTTCATACAAATGGCGGTGTAGATATTTCCATGTTCATAGAGATGGCAGTGTGGATATTTCCAAGTTTATACAGATAGCAGTGTAGTTATTTCCATGTTTATAGAGATACCAGTCTGGATATTTCCATTGATATACAGATAGCTGTGTAGATATTTGCATGTTCATACAGATAGCGGTGTAGATATTTCCATGTTCATACAGATAGCGGTGTGAATATTTCCATATTCATACAGAAAGCGGTGTAGATATTTCCATGTTCATACATATAGCGGTGTAGATATTTCCATGTTCATACAGTTAGCGGTGTAGATATTTCCATGTTCATACAGATGGTGGTGTAGATATTTACATGTTCATACAGATGGCGGTGTAGATATTTCCATCTTAATACAGATAGCGGTGTAGAAATTTCCATGTTCATACAGATAGTGGTGTAGATATTTCCATGTTGATACAGATAGCGGTGTAGATATTTCCATGTTCATACCAATAGCGTTGTAGACATTTCCATGTTCATACAGTTAGCGGTGTAGATATTTCCATGTTCATACAGATAGCGGTGTCGATATTTCCATGTTCATACAGATAGCGGTGTAGATATTTCCATGTTCATACAGATAGCGGTGTAGATATTTCCATGTTCATACAGATAGCGGTGTAGATAATTCCATGTTCATACAGTTAGCGGTGTAGATATTTCCATGTTCATACAGATGGCGGTGTAGATATTTACATGTTCATAATGATGGCGGTGTAGGTATTTCCATGTTCATACAGATAGCGGTGTAGATATTTACATGTTCATAGAGATAGTTGTGTAGATAATTCCATGTTCACACAGTTAGCTGAGTAGATATTTCCATGTTCATACAGATGGCGGTGTAGATATTTACATGTTCATACAGATGGCGGTGTAGATATTTCCATGTTCATACAGATAGCGGTGTAGATATTTACATGTTCATACAGATAGCGGTGTAGATATTTCCATGTTCATACAGATGGCGGTGTAGATATTTCCATTTTCATACCAATAGCGGTGTAGACATTTCCATGTTCATACATTTAGCGGTGTAGATATTTCCATGTTCATACAGATGGTGGTGAAGATATTTCCATGTTCATACAGATGGCGGTGTAGATATTTCCATGTTTGTACGGATGGCTGTGTAGATATTTCCATGTTCATACAGGTGGCGGTGTAGATATTTCCATGTTTATACAGATAGCAGTGTAGTTATTTCCATGTTAATAGAGATAGCTGTGTGGATATTTCCATTGATATACAGATAGCTGTGTAGATATTTGCATGTTCATAAAGATAGCACTGTAGATATTTCCATGTTCGTACAGATAGCGGTGTAGATATTTCCATGTTCATACAGATAGCGGTGTAGATATTTCCATGTTCATAAAGATAACGGTGTAGACATTTCCGTGTTCATACAGACAGCGGTGTAGATATTTCCATGTTCATACAGTTAGCGGTGTAGATACTTCCATGTTCATACAGATGGCGGCGTAGATATTTACATGTTCATACAGATGGCGGTATAGATATTTCCATGTTCGTACAGATGGCGGTGTAGATATTTCCATGTTCATACAGATAGCGGTATAGATATTTCCATGTTTATACAGATGGTGGTGTAGATATTTAAATCTATATAGAGATGGCGGTCTAGATATTTCCATGTTTACAGAGATAGTGGTGTAGTTATTTCCAAGTTTATAGAGACAGCGTTGTAGATATTTCCATGTTTATACAGATAGCGGTGAAGATATTTCCATGTTTATACAGATAGCGGTGTAGATATTTCCATGTTTATACAGATAGCAGTGTAGATATTTCCATGTTTATAGAGATAGTGGTGTAGATAATTTCAATTTTATACAGAGAGCAGTGTAGATATTTCCAAGTTCATACAGATAGCGGTGTAGATATTTCCACGTTTATAGAGATGGTGGTGTAGATATTTCCATGTTCATACAGAAGACGGTGTAGATATTTCCATGTTTATAGGGATGGCGGTGTAGATATTTTCATGTTTACACAGATGGCGGTGTAGATATTTCCATGTTTACACGGATAGTGGTGTAGACATTTCCATGTTTACACAGATAGCAGTGTGGATATTTCCATGTTTATTCAGATAGCAGTGTAGATATTTCCATGTTTATACAGATAGCGGTGCGGATATTTACATGTTTATTCAGATAGCGGTGCGGATATTTCCATGTTTATACAGATAGTTGGGCAGATATTTCCATGTTTATACAGATAGCGGTGTAGATATTTCCATCTTAATACAGATGGCGGTGTAGATATGTCCATGTTTGTACAGATGGCGGTGTAGATATTTCCATGTTCATTCAGATGGCGGTGTAGATATTTCGAAGTTTATAGAGATAGCGTTGTAGTTATTTCCATAATTATAGAGAAATCTGTGTAGATATTTCCATGTATATTCAGATAGCTGTGTAGATATTTCCATGTTCATGCAGATAGCGGTGTAGATATTTCCATCTTCATCCAGATGCCGGTGTACATATATCCATGTTCATACAGATAGCGGTGTAGATATTTCCACGTTTATAGAGATGGCGGTGTAGATATTTCCATGTTCATACAGATGGCAGTGTATATATTTCCATGTTTATAGGGATGGCGGTGTAGATATTTACAAGTTCATACAGATGGCGGTGTAGATATTTCCATGTTCATACAGATAGCGGTGTAGGTAATTCCAAGTTCATACAGATAGCTGTGTAGATAATTCCATGTTCATACAGTTAGCTCTGTAGATATTTCCATGTTCATACAGATGGCGGTGTAGGTATTTGTATGTTCATACAGATGGCGGTGTAGATATTTCCATGTTCATACAGATAGCGGTGTAGATATTTCCATGTTCGTACAGATAGCGGTGTAGATATATCCATGTTCATACCAATAGCGGTGTAGACATTTCCATGTTCATACATTTAGCTGTGTAGATATTTCCATGTTCATACAGATGGCGGTGTAGATATTTACATGTTCATACAGATGGCGGTGTAGATATTTCCATGTTCATACAGATAGCGGTGTAGATATTTACATGTTCATACAGATAGCAGTGTAGATATTTCCATGTTCATACAGATGGCGGTGTAGATATTTCCATTTTCATACCAATAGCGGTGTAGACATTTCCATGTTCATACATTTAGCGGTGTAGATATTTCCATGTTCATACAGATGGTGGTGAAGATATTTCCATGTTCATACAGATGGCGGTGTAGATATTTCCATGTTTGTACGGATGGCTGTGTAGATATTTCCATGTTCATACAGGTGGCGGTGTAGATATTTCCATGTTTATACAGATAGCAGTGTAGTTATTTCCATGTTAATAGAGATAGCTGTGTGGATATTTCCATTGATATACAGATAGCTGTGTAGATATTTGCATGTTCATAAAGATAGCACTGTAGATATTTCCATGTTCGTACAGATAGCGGTGTAGATATTTCCATGTTCATACAGATAGCGGTGTAGATATTTCCATGTTCATAAAGATAACGGTGTAGACATTTCCGTGTTCATACAGACAGCGGTGTAGATATTTCCATGTTCATACAGTTAGCGGTGTAGATACTTCCATGTTCATACAGATGGCGGCGTAGATATTTACATGTTCATACAGATGGCGGTATAGATATTTCCATGTTCGTACAGATGGCGGTGTAGATATTTCCATGTTCATACAGATAGCGGTATAGATATTTCCATGTTTATACAGATGGTGGTGTAGATATTTAAATGTATATAGAGATGGCGGTCTAGATATTTCCATGTTTACAGAGATAGTGGTGTAGTTATTTCCAAGTTTATAGAGACAGCGTTGTAGATATTTCCATGTTTATACAGATAGCGGTGAAGATATTTCCATGTTTATACAGATAGCGGTGTAGATATTTCCATGTTTATACAGATAGCAGTGTAGATATTTCCATGTTTACAGAGATAGTTGTGTAGATAATTTCAATTTTATACAGGGAGCAGTGTAGATATTTCCAAGTTCATACAGATAGCGGTGTAGATATTTCCACGTTTATAGAGATGGTGGTGTAGATATTTCCATTTTCATACAGAAGACGGTGTAGATATTTCCATGTTTATAGGGATGGCGGTGTAGATATTTTCATGTTTACACAGATGGCGGTGTAGATATTTCCATGTTTACACGGATAGCGGTGTAGACATTTCCATGTTTACACAGATAGCAGTGTGGATATTTCCATGTTTATGCAGATAGCAGTGTAGATATTTCCATGTTTATACAGATAGCGGTGCGGATATTTCCATGTTTATTCAGATAGCGGTGCGGATATTTCCATGTTTATACAGATAGTTGGGCAGATATTTCCATGTTTATACAGATAGCGGTGTAGATATTTCCATCTTAATACAGATGGCGGTGTAGATATGTCCATGTTTATAGAGATGGAGGTCTAGATATTTCCATGTTTACAGAGATAGTGGTGTAGTTATTTCCAAGTTTAGAGAGACAGCGTTGTAAATATTTCCATGTTTATACAGATAGCTGTGATGATATTTCCTTGTTTATACAGAGAGCGGTGTAGATATTTCCATGTTTATAGAGATAGTGGTGTAGATAATTTCAATTTTATACAGAGAGCAGTGTAGATATTTCCAAGTTCATACAGATAGCGGTGTAGATATTTCCACGTTTATAGAGATGGCGGTGTAGATATTTCCATGTTCATACAGATGGCGGTGTAGATATTTCCATGTTTATAGGGATGGCGGTGTAGATATTTTCATGTTTACACAGATGGCGGTGTAGATATTTCCATGTTTTCACAGATAGCGGTGTAGACATTTCCATGTTTACACAGATAGCGGTGTGGTTATTTCCATGTTTATGCAGATAGCTGTGTATTTATTTGCATGTTCATACAGATAGCGGTGTAGATATTTCCATGTTCATACAGATAGCGGTGTAGATATTTCCATATTCATACAGATGGCGGTGTAGATATTTCCATGTTCATACAGATAGCGGTGTAGATATTTCCATGTTCATACAGATAGCGGTGTAGATATTTCCATGTTCATACAGTTAGCGGTGTAGATATTTCCATATTCATACAGATGGCGGTGTAGATATTTACATGTTCATACAAATGGCGGTGTAGATATTTCCATGTTCATAGAGATAGCGTTGTAGAGATTTCCATGTTCATACAGATAGCGGTGTAGATATTTCCATGTTGATACAGATAGCGGTGTAGAGATTTCCATGTTCATACAGATTGCGGTGTAGATATTTCCATGTTCATACAGATAGCGGTATAGATATTTCCATGTTTATACAGATGGTGGTGTGGATATTTCCATGTATATAGAGATGGCGGTCTAGATATTTCCATGTTTACAGAGATAGTGGTGTAGTTATTTCCAAGTTTATAGAGACAGCGTTGTAGATATTTCCATGTTTATACAGATAGCAGTGAAGATATTTCCATGTTTATACAGATAGCGGTGTAGACATTTCCATGTTTATGCAGATAGCAGTGAAGATATTTCCATGTTTATAGAGATAGTGGTGTAGATAATTTCAATTTTATACAAAGTGCAGTGGAGATATTTCGAAGTTCATACATATAGTGGTGTAGATATTTTCACGTTCATACAAATGGCGGTGTAGATATTTACATGTTCATACAAATGGCGGTATAGTTATTTCCATGTTCGTACAGATGGCGGTGTAGATATTTCCATGTTTATACAGATGGTGGTGTAGATATTTCCATGTTTATAGAGATGGCGGTCTAGATATTTCCATGTTTACAGAGATAGTGGTGTAGTTATTTCCAAGTTTATAGAGACAGCGTTGTAGATATTTCCATGTTCATACAGATGGCGGTGTAGATATTTACATGTTCATACAGATGGCGGAGTAGATATTTCCATGTTCATACAGATAGCGGTGTAGATATTTCCATGTTCATACAGAGAGCGGTGTAGATAATTTCATGTTCATACAGTTAGCTGTGTAGATATTTCCATGTTCATACAGATGGCGGTGTAGATATTTACATGTTCATACAAATGGCGGTGTAGTTATTTCCATGTTCATACAGATAGCGGTGCAGATATTTCCATGTTCAGAGCAATAGCGGTGTAGACATTTCCATGTTCATACATTTAGCGGTGTAGATATTTCCATGTTCATACAGATGGCGGTGAAGATATTTCCATGTTCATACAGATGGCGGTGTAGATATTTCCATGTTCATACAGATGGCGGTGTAGATATTTCCATGTTTATAGGGATGGCGGTGTAGATATTTTCATGTTTACACAGATGGCGGTGTAGATATTTCCATGTTTATGCAGATAACAGTGTAGGTATTTCCATATTTATACAGATAGCAGTGCGGATATTTCCGCGTTTATACAGATAGTTGGGCAGATATTTCCATGTTTATACAGATAGCGGTGTAGATATTTCCATCTTAATACAGATGGCGGTGTAGATATGTCCATGTTCGTACAGATGGCGGTGTAGAATTTCCATGTTCATACAGATGGCGGTGTAGATATTTCGAAGTTTATAGAGATAGCGCTGTGGTTATTTCCATATTTATAGAGAAATCGGTGTAGATATTTCCATGTATATTCAGATAGCTGTGTAGATATTTCCATGTTCATGCAGATAGCGCTGTAGATATTTCCATGTTCATCCAGATGCCGGTGTACATATATCCATGTTCATACCGATGGCGGTGAAGATATTTCCATGTTCATACAGATGGCGGTTTAGATATTTCCAGGTTCATACAAATGGCGGTGTAGATATTTCCATGTTCATAGAGATGGCAGTGTGGATATTTCCAAGTTTATACAGATAGCAGTGTAGTTATTTCCATGTTTATAGAGATACCAGTCTGGATATTTCCATTGATATACAGATAGCTGTGTAGATATTTGCATGTTCATACAGATAGCGGTGTAGATATTTCCATGTTCATACAGATAGCGGTGTGGATATTTCCATATTCATACAGAAAGCGGTGTAGATATTTCCATGTTCATACATATAGCGGTGTAGATATTTCCATGTTCATACAGTTAGCGGTGTAGATATTTCCATGTTCATACAGATGGTGGTGTAGATATTTACATGTTCATACAGATGGCGGTGTAGATATTTCCATGTTAATACAGATAGCGGTGTAGAAATTTCCATGTTCATACAGATAGTGGTGTAGATATTTCCATGTTGATACAGATAGCGGTGTAGATATTTCCATGTTCATACCAATAGCGTTGTAGACATTTCCATGTTCATACAGTTAGCGGTGTAGATATTTCCATGTTCATACAGATGGCGGTGTAGATATTTACATGTTCATAATGATGGCGGTGTAGGTATTTCCATGTTCATACAGATAGCGGTGTAGATATTTACATGTTCATAGAGATAGTGGTGTAGATAATTCCATGTTCACACAGTTAGCTGTGTAGATATTTCCATGTTTGTACGGATGGCTGTGTAGATATTTCCATGTTCATACAGGTGGCGGTGTAGATATTTCCATGTTTATACAGATAGCAGTGTAGTTATTTCCATGTTAATAGAGATAGCTGTGTGGATATTTCCATTGATATACAGATAGCTGTGTAGATATTTGCATGTTCATAAAGATAGCACTGTAGATATTTCCATGTTCGTACAGATAGCGGTGTAGATATTTCCATGTTCATACAGATAGCGGTGTAGATATTTCCATGTTCATAAAGATAACGGTGTAGACATTTCCGTGTTCATACAGACATCGGTGTAGATATTTCCATGTTCACACAGTTAGCGGTGTAGATACTTCCATGTTCATACAGATGGCGGCGTAGATATTTACATGTTCATACAGATGGCGGTATAGATATTTCCATGTTCGTACAGATGGCGGTGTAGATATTTCCATGTTCATACAGATAGCAGTATAGATATTTCCATGTTTATACAGATGGTGGTGTAGATATTTAAATCTATATAGAGATGGCGGTCTAGATATTTCCATGTTTACAGAGATAGTGGTGTAGTTATTTCCAAGTTTATAGAGACAGCGTTGTAGATATTTCCATGTTTATACAGATAGCGGTGAAGATATTTCCATGTTTATACAGATAGCAGTGTAGATATTTCCATGTTTATAGAGATAGTGGTGTAGATAATTTCACTTTTATACAGAGAGCAGTGTAGATATTTCCAAGTTCATACAGATAGCGGTGTAGATATTTCCACGTTTATAGAGATGGTGGTGTAGATATTTCCATGTTCATACAGAAGACGGTGTAGATATTTCCATGTTTATAGGGATGGCGGTGTAGATATTTTCATGTTTACACAGATGGCGGTGTAGATATTTCCATGTTTACACGGATAGCGGTGTAGACATTTCCATGTTTACACAGATAGCAGTGTGGATATTTCCATGTTTATTCAGATAGCAGTGTAGATATTTCCATGTTTATACAGATAGCGGTGCGGATATTTACATGTTTATTCAGATAGCGGTGCGGATATTTCCATGTTTATACAGATAGTTGGGCAGATATTTCCATGTTTATACAGATAGCGGTGTAGATATTTCCATCTTAATACAGATGGCGGTGTAGATATGTCCATGTTTGTACAGATGGCGGTGTAGATATTTCCATGTTCATACAGATGGCGGTGTAGATATTTCGAAGTTTATAGAGATAGCGTTGTAGTTATTTCCATAATTATAGAGAAATCTGTGTAGATATTTCCATGTATATTCAGATAGCTGTGTAGATATTTCCATGTTCATGCAGATAGCAGTGAAGATATTTCCATGTTTATAGAGATAGTGGTGTAGATAATTTCAATTTTATACAAAGTGCAGTGTAGATATTTCGAAGTTCATACATATAGTGGTGTAGATATTTTCACGTTCATACAAATGGCGGTGTAGATATTTACATGTTCATACAAATGGCGGTATAGTTATTTCCATGTTCATAAAGATGGCGGTGTGGATATTTCCATGTTCATACCAATAGCGGTGTAGATATTTCCATGTTCATACAGATAGCGGTGTAGATATTTCCATGTTCATACAGAAGGCGGTGTAGATATTAACATGTTCATACAGATGGCGGTGTAGATATTTCCATGTTTATAGAGATGGCGGTCTAGATATTTCCATGTTCGTACAGATGGCGGTGTAGATATTTCCATGTTCATACATATGGCGGTGTAGATATTTACATGTTCATACAAATGGCGATATAGATATTTCCATGTTCGTACAGATGGCGGTGTAGATATTTCCATGTTTATACAGATGGTGGTGTAGATATTTCCATGTTTATAGAGATGGCGGTCTAGATATTTCCATGTTTACAGAGATAGTGGTGTAGTTATTTCCAAGTTTATAGAGACAGCGTTGTAGATATTTCCATGTTCATACAGATGGCGGTGTAGATATTTACATGTTCATACAGATGGCGGTGTAGATATTTCCATGTTCATACAGATGGCGGTGTAGATATTTCCATGTTTATAGGGATGGCAGTGTAGATATTTTCATGTTTACACAGATGGCGGTGTAGATATTTCCATGTTTACACAGATAGCGGTGTAGACATTTCCATGTTTACACAGATAGCGGTGTGGATATTTCCATGTTTATGCAGATAACAGTGTAGGTATTTCCATATTTATACAGATAGCAGTGCGGATATTTCCACGTTTATACAGATAGTTGGGCAGATATTTCCATGTTTATACAGATAGCGGTGTAGATATTTCCATCTTAATACAGATGGCGGTGTAGATATGTCCATGTTCGTACAGATGGCGGTGTAGAATTTCCATGTTCATACAGATGGCGGTGTAGATATTTCGAAGTTTATAGAGATTGCGCTGTGGTTATTTCCATATTTATAGAGAAATCGGTGTAGATATTTCCATGTATATTCAGATAGCTGTGTAGATATTTCCATGTTCATGCAGATAGCGCTGTAGATATTTCCATGTTCATCCAGATGCCGGTGTACATATATCCATGTTCATACCGATGGCGGTGAAGATATTTCCATGTTCATACAGATGGCGGTTTAGATATTTCCAGGTTCATACAAATGGCGGTGTAGATATTTCCATGTTCATAGAGATGGCAGTGTGGATATTTCCAAGTTTATACAGATAGCAGTGTAGTTATTTCCATGTTTATAGAGATACCAGTCTGGATATTTCCATTGATATACAGATAGCTGTGTAGATATTTGCATGTTCATACAGATAGCGGTGTAGATATTTCCATGTTCATACAGATAGCGGTGTGGATATTTCCATATTCATACAGAAAGCGGTGTAGATATTTCCATGTTCATACATATAGCGGTGTAGATATTTCCATGTTCATACAGTTAGCGGTGTAGATATTTCCATGTTCATACAGATGGTGGTGTAGATATTTACATGTTCATACAGATGGCGGTGTAGATATTTCCATGTTAATACAGATAGCGGTGTAGAAATTTCCATGTTCATACAGATAGTGGTGTAGATATTTCCATGTTGATACAGATAGCGGTGTAGATATTTCCATGTTCATACCAATAGCGTTGTAGACATTTCCATGTTCATACAGTTAGCGGTGTAGATATTTCCATGTTCATACAGATAGCGGTGTCGATATTTCCATGTTCATACAGATAGCGGTGAAGATATTTCCATGTTCATACAGATAGCGGTGTAGATATTTCCATGTTCATACAGATAGCGGTGTAGATAATTCCATGTTCATACAGTTAGCGGTGTAGATATTTCCATGTTCATACAGATGGCGGTGTAGATATTTACATGTTCATAATGATGGCGGTGTAGGTATTTCCATGTTCATACAGATAGCGGTGTAGATATTTACATGTTCATAGAGATAGTGGTGTAGATAATTCCATGTTCACACAGTTAGCTGTGTAGATATTTCCATGTTCATACAGATGGCGGTGTAGATATTTACATGTTCATACAGATGGCGGTGTAGATATTTCCATGTTCATACAGATAGCGGTGTAGATATTTACATGTTCATACAGATGGCGGTGTAGATATTTCCATTTTCATACCAATAGCGGTGTAGACATTTCCATGTTCATACATTTAGCGGTGTAGATATTTCCATGTTCATACAGATGGTGGTGAAGATATTTCCATGTTCATACAGATGGCGGTGTAGATATTTCCATGTTTGTACGGATGGCTGTGTAGATATTTCCATGTTCATACAGGTGGCGGTGTAGATATTTCCATGTTTATACAGATAGCAGTGTAGTTATTTCCATGTTAATAGAGATAGCTGTGTGGATATTTCCATTGATATACAGATAGCTGTGTAGATATTTGCATGTTCATAAAGATAGCACTGTAGATATTTCCATGTTCGTACAGATAGCGGTGTAGATATTTCCATGTTCATACAGATAGCGGTGTAGATATTTCCATGTTCATAAAGATAACGGTGTAGACATTTCCGTGTTCATACAGACATCGGTGTAGATATTTCCATGTTCATACAGTTAGCGGTGTAGATACTTCCATGTTCATACAGATGGAGGCGTAGATATTTACATGTTCATACAGATGGCGGTATAGATATTTCCATGTTCGTACAGATGGCGGTGTAGATATTTCCATGTTCATACAGATAGCGGTATAGATATTTCCATGTTTATACAGATGGTGGTGTAGATATTTAAATCTATATAGAGATGGCGGTCTAGATATTTCCATGTTTACAGAGATAGTGGTGTAGTTATTTCCAAGTTTATAGAGACAGCGTTGTAGATATTTCCATGTTTATACAGATAGCGGTGAAGATATTTCCATGTTTATACAGATAGCAGTGTAGATATTTCCATGTTTATAGAGATAGTGGTGTAGATAATTTCAATTTTATACAGAGAGCAGTGTAGATATTTCCAAGTTCATACAGATAGCGGTGTAGATATTTCCACGTTTATAGAGATGGTGGTGTAGATATTTCCATGTTCATACAGAAGACGGTGAAGATATTTCCATGTTTATAGGGATGGCGGTGTAGATATTTTCATGTTTACACAGATGGCGGTGTAGATATTTCCATGTTTACACGGATAGCGGTGTAGACATTTCCATGTTTACACAGATAGCAGTGTGGATATTTCCATGTTTATTCAGATAGCAGTGTAGATATTTCCATGTTTATACAGATAGCGGTGCGGATATTTACATGTTTATTCAGATAGCGGTGCGGATATTTCCATGTTTATACAGATAGTTGGGCAGATATTTCCATGTTTATACAGATAGCGGTGTAGATATTTCCATCTTAATACAGATGGCGGTGTAGATATGTCCATGTTTGTACAGATGGCGGTGTAGATATTTCCATGTTCATACAGATGGCGGTGTAGATATTTCGAAGTTTATAGAGATAGCGTTGTAGTTATTTCCATAATTATAGAGAAATCTGTGTAGATATTTCCATGTATATTCAGATAGCTGTGTAGATATTTCCATGTTCATGCAGATAGCAGTGAAGATATTTCCATGTTTATAGAGATAGTGGTGTAGATAATTTCAATTTTATACAAAGTGCAGTGTAGATATTTCGAAGTTCATACATATAGTGGTGTAGATATTTTCACGTTCATACAAATGGCGGTGTAGATATTTACATGTTCATACAAATGGCGGTATAGTTATTTCCATGTTCATAAAGATGGCGGTGTGGATATTTCCATGTTAATACCAATAGCGGTGTAGATATTTCCATGTTCATACAGATAGCGGTGTAGATATTTCCATGTTCATACAGAAGGCGGTGTAGATATTAACATGTTCATACAGATGGCGGTGTAGATATTTCCATGTTTATAGAGATGGCGGTCTAGATATTTCCATGTTCGTACAGATGGCGGTGTAGATATTTCCATGTTCATACATATGGCGGTGTAGATATTTACATGTTCATACAAATGGCGATATAGATATTTCCATGTTCGTACAGATGGCGGTGTAGAATTTCCATGTTCATACAGATGGCGGTGTAGATATTTCGAAGTTTATAGAGATAGCGCTGTGGTTATTTCCATATTTATAGAGAAATCGGTGTAGATATTTCCATGTATATTCAGATAGCTGTGTAGATATTTCCATGTTCATGCAGATAGCGCTGTAGATATTTCCATGTTCATCCAGATGCCGGTGTACATATATCCATGTTCATACCGATGGCGGTGAAGATATTTCCATGTTCATACAGATGGCGGTTTAGATATTTCCAGGTTCATACAAATGGCGGTGTAGATATTTCCATGTTCATAGAGATGGCAGTGTGGATATTTCCAAGTTTATACAGATAGCAGTGTAGTTATTTCCATGTTTATAGAGATACCAGTCTGGATATTTCCATTGATATACAGATAGCTGTGTAGATATTTGCATGTTCATACAGATAGCGGTGTAGATATTTCCATGTTCATACAGATAGCGGTGTGGATATTTCCATATTCATACAGAAAGCGGTGTAGATATTTCCATGTTCATACATATAGCGGTGTAGATATTTCCATGTTCATACAGTTAGCGGTGTAGATATTTCCATGTTCATACAGATGGTGGTGTAGATATTTACATGTTCATACAGATGGCGGTGTAGATATTTCCATGTTAATACAGATAGCGGTGTAGAAATTTCCATGTTCATACAGATAGTGGTGTAGATATTTCCATGTTGATACAGATAGAGGTGTAGATATTTCCATGTTCATACCAATAGCGTTGTAGACATTTCCATGT
This sequence comes from Gorilla gorilla gorilla, assembly GCF_029281585.2. Taxonomy (NCBI): domain Eukaryota; kingdom Metazoa; phylum Chordata; class Mammalia; order Primates; family Hominidae; genus Gorilla; species Gorilla gorilla. The sequence goes on from NC_073232.2 coordinate 149,529,593, forward strand.
TCATACAGTTAGCGGTGTAGATATTTCCATGTTCATACAGATAGCGGTGTCGATATTTCCATGTTCATACAGATAGCGGTGAAGATATTTCCATATTCATACAGATAGCGGTGTAGATATTTCCATGTTCATACAGATAGCGGTGTAGATAATTCCATGTTCATACAGTTAGCGGTGTAGATATTTCCATGTTCATACAGATGGCGGTGTAGATATTTACATGTTCATAATGATGGCGGTGTAGGTATTTCCATGTTCATACAGATAGCGGTGTAGATATTTACATGTTCATAGAGATAGTGGTGTAGATAATTCCATGTTCACACAGTTAGCTGTGTAGATATTTCCATGTTCATACAGATGGCGGTGTAGATATTTACATGTTCATACAGATGGCGGTGTAGATATTTCCATGTTCATACAGATAGCGGTGTAGATATTTACATGTTCATACAGATAGCGGTGTAGATATTTCCATGTTTATACAGATGGCGGTGTAGATATTTCCATTTTCATACCAATAGCGGTGTAGACATTTCCATGTTCATACATTTAGCGGTGTAGATATTTCCATGTTCATACAGATGGTGGTGAAGATATTTCCATGTTCATACAGATGGCGGTGTAGATATTTCCATGTTTGTACGGATGGCTGTGTAGATATTTCCATGTTCATACAGGTGGCGGTGTAGATATTTCCATGTTTATACAGATAGCAGTGTAGTTATTTCCATGTTAATAGAGATAGCTGTGTGGATATTTCCATTGATATACAGATAGCTGTGTAGATATTTGCATGTTCATAAAGATAGCACTGTAGATATTTCCATGTTCGTACAGATAGCGGTGTAGATATTTCCATGTTCATACAGATAGCGGTGTAGATATTTCCATGTTCATAAAGATAACGGTGTAGACATTTCCGTGTTCATACAGACATCGGTGTAGATATTTCCATGTTCATACAGTTAGCGGTGTAGATACTTCCATGTTCATACAGATGGAGGCGTAGATATTTACATGTTCATACAGATGGCGGTATAGATATTTCCATGTTCGTACAGATGGCGGTGTAGATATTTCCATGTTCATACAGATAGCGGTATAGATATTTCCATGTTTATACAGATGGTGGTGTAGATATTTAAATCTATATAGAGATGGCGGTCTAGATATTTCCATGTTTACAGAGATAGTGGTGTAGTTATTTCCAAGTTTATAGAGACAGCGTTGTAGATATTTCCATGTTTATACAGATAGCGGTGAAGATATTTCCATGTTTATACAGGTAGCAGTGTAGATATTTCCATGTTTATAGAGATAGTGGTGTAGATAATTTCAATTTTATACAGAGAGCAGTGTAGATATTTCCAAGTTCATACAGATAGCGGTGTAGATATTTCCACGTTTATAGAGATGGTGGTGTAGATATTTCCATGTTCATTCAGAAGACGGTGTAGATATTTCCATGTTTATAGGGATGGCGGTGTAGATATTTTCATGTTTACACAGATGGCGGTGTAGATATTTCCATGTTTACACGGATAGCGGTGTAGACATTTCCATGTTTACACAGATAGCAGTGTGGATATTTCCATGTTTATTCAGATAGCAGTGTAGATATTTCCATGTTTATACAGATAGCGGTGCGGATATTTACATGTTTATTCAGATAGCGGTGCGGATATTTCCATGTTTATACAGATAGTTGGGCAGATATTTCCATGTTTATACAGATAGCGGTGTAGATATTTCCATCTTAATACAGATGGCGGTGTAGATATGTCCATGTTTGTACAGATGGCGGTGTAGATATTTCCATGTTCATACAGATGGCGGTGTAGATATTTCGAAGTTTATAGAGATAGCGTTGTAGTTATTTCCATAATTATAGAGAAATCTGTGTAGATATTTCCATGTATATTCAGATAGCTGTGTAGATATTTCCATGTTCATGCAGATAGCAGTGAAGATATTTCCATGTTTATAGAGATAGTGGTGTAGATAATTTCAATTTTATACAAAGTGCAGTGTAGATATTTCGAAGTTCATACATATAGTGGTGTAGATATTTTCACGTTCATACAAATGGCGGTGTAGATATTTACATGTTCATACAAATGGCGGTATAGTTATTTCCATGTTCATAAAGATGGCGGTGTGGATATTTCCATGTTAATACCAATAGCGGTGTAGATATTTCCATGTTCATACAGATAGCGGTGTAGATATTTCCATGTTCATACAGAAGGCGGTGTAGATATTAACATGTTCATACAGATGGCGGTGTAGATATTTCCATGTTTATAGAGATGGCGGTCTAGATATTTCCATGTTCGTACAGATGGCGGTGTAGATATTTCCATGTTCATACATATGGCGGTGTAGATATTTACATGTTCATACAGTTAGCGGTGTAGATATTTCCATGTTCGTACAGATGGCGGTGTAGATATTTCCATGTTTATACAGATGGTGGTGTAGATATTTCCATGTTTATAGAGATGGCGGTCTAGATATTTCCATGTTTACAGAGATAGTGGTGTAGTTATTTCCAAGTTTATAGAGACAGCGTTGTAGATATTTCCATGTTCATACAGATGGCGGTGTAGATATTTACATGTTCATACAGATGGCGGAGTAGATATTTCCATGTTCATACAGATAGCGGTGTAGATATTTCCATGTTCATACAGAGAGCGGTGTAGATAATTTCATGTTCATACAGTTAGCTGTGTAGATATTTCCATGTTCATACAGATGGCGGTGTAGATATTTACATGTTCATACAGATGGCGGTGTAGATATTTCCATGTTCATACAGATAGCGGTGTAGATATTTCCATGTTCATACAGATAGCGGTGTAGATATTTCCATGTTCATACAGATAGCGGTGCAGATATTTCCATGTTCAGAGCAATAGCGGTGTAGACATTTCCATGTTCATACATTTAGCGGTGTAGATATTTCCATGTTCATACAGATGGCGGTGAAGATATTTCCATGTTCATACAGATGGCGGTGTAGATATTTCCATGTTCATACAGATGGCGGTGTAGATATTTCCATGTTTATAGGGATGGCGGTGTAGATATTTTCATGTTTACACAGATGGCGGTGTAGATATTTCCATGTTTACACAGATAGCGGTGTAGACATTTCCATGTTTACACAGATAGCGGTGTGGATATTTCCATGTTTATGCAGATAACAGTGTAGGTATTTCCATATTTATACAGATAGCAGTGCGGATATTTCCACGTTTATACAGATAGTTGGGCAGATATTTCCATGTTTATACAGATAGCGGTGTAGATATTTCCATCTTAATACAGATGGCGGTGTAGATATGTCCATGTTCGTACAGATGGCGGTGTAGAATTTCCATGTTCATACAGATGGCGGTGTAGATATTTCGAAGTTTATAGAGATAGCGCTGTGGTTATTTCCATATTTATAGAGAAATCGGTGTAGATATTTCCATGTATATTCAGATACCTGTGTAGATATTTCCATGTTCATGCAGATAGCGCTGTAGATATTTCCATGTTCATCCAGATGCCGGTGTACATATATCCATGTTCATACCGATGGCGGTGAAGATATTTCCATGTTCATACAGATGGCGGTTTAGATATTTCCAGGTTCATACAAATGGCGGTGTAGATATTTCCATGTTCATAGAGATGGCAGTGTGGATATTTCCAAGTTTATACAGATAGCAGTGTAGTTATTTCCATGTTTATAGAGATACCAGTCTGGATATTTCCATTGATATACAGATAGCTGTGTAGATATTTGCATGTTCATACAGATAGCGGTGTAGATATTTCCATGTTCATACAGATAGCGGTGTGGATATTTCCATATTCATACAGAAAGCGGTGTAGATATTTCCATGTTCATACATATAGCGGTGTAGATATTTCCATGTTCATACAGTTAGCGGTGTAGATATTTCCATGTTCATACAGATGGTGGTGTAGATATTTACATGTTCATACAGATGGCGGTGTAGATATTTCCATGTTAATACAGATAGCGGTGTAGAAATTTCCATGTTCATACAGATAGTGGTGTAGATATTTCCATGTTGATACAGATAGCGGTGTAGATATTTCCATGTTCATACCAATAGCGTTGTAGACATTTCCATGTTCATACAGTTAGCGGTGTAGATATTTCCATGTTCATACAGATAGCGGTGTCGATATTTCCATGTTCATACAGATAGCGGTGAAGATATTTCCATGTTCATACAGATAGCGGTGTAGATATTTCCATGTTCATACAGATAGCGGTGTAGATAATTCCATGTTCATACAGTTAGCGGTGTAGATATTTCCATGTTCATACAGATGGCGGTGTAGATATTTACATGTTCATAATGATGGCGGTGTAGGTATTTCCATGTTCATACAGATAGCGGTGTAGATATTTACATGTTCATAGAGATAGTGGTGTAGATAATTCCATGTTCACACAGTTAGCTGTGTAGATATTTCCATGTTCATACAGATGGCGGTGTAGATATTTACATGTTCATACAGATGGCGGTGTAGATATTTCCATGTTCATACAGATAGCGGTGTAGATATTTACATGTTCATACAGATAGCGGTGTAGATATTTCCATGTTTATACAGATGGCGGTGTAGATATTTCCATTTTCATACCAATAGCGGTGTAGACATTTCCATGTTCATACATTTAGCGGTGTAGATATTTCCATGTTCATACAGATGGTGGTGAAGATATTTCCATGTTCATACAGATGGCGGTGTAGATATTTCCATGTTTGTACGGATGGCTGTGTAGATATTTCCATGTTCATACAGGTGGCGGTGTAGATATTTCCATGTTTATACAGATAGCAGTGTAGTTATTTCCATGTTAATAGAGATAGCTGTGTGGATATTTCCATTGATATACAGATAGCTGTGTAGATATTTGCATGTTCATAAAGATAGCACTGTAGATATTTCCATGTTCGTACAGATAGCGGTGTAGATATTTCCATGTTCATACAGATAGCGGTGTAGATATTTCCATGTTCATAAAGATAACGGTGTAGACATTTCCGTGTTCATACAGACATCGGTGTAGATATTTCCATGTTCATACAGTTAGCGGTGTAGATACTTCCATGTTCATACAGATGGAGGCGTAGATATTTACATGTTCATACAGATGGCGGTATAGATATTTCCATGTTCGTACAGATGGCGGTGTAGATATTTCCATGTTCATACAGATAGCGGTATAGATATTTCCATGTTTATACAGATGGTGGTGTAGATATTTAAATCTATATAGAGATGGCGGTCTAGATATTTCCATGTTTACAGAGATAGTGGTGTAGTTATTTCCAAGTTTATAGAGACAGCGTTGTAGATATTTCCATGTTTATACAGATAGCGGTGAAGATATTTCCATGTTTATACAGGTAGCAGTGTAGATATTTCCATGTTTATAGAGATAGTGGTGTAGACAATTTCAATTTTATACAGAGAGCAGTGTAGATATTTCCAAGTTCATACAGATAGCGGTGTAGATATTTCCACGTTTATAGAGATGGTGGTGTAGATATTTCCATGTTCATACAGAAGACGGTGTAGATATTTCCATGTTTATAGGGATGGCGGTGTAGATATTTTCATGTTTACACAGATGGCGGTGTAGATATTTCCATGTTTACACGGATAGCGGTGTAGACATTTCCATGTTTACACAGATAGCAGTGTGGATATTTCCATGTTTATTCAGATAGCAGTGTAGATATTTCCATGTTTATACAGATAGCGGTTCGGATATTTACATGTTTATTCAGATAGCGGTGCGGATATTTCCATGTTTATACAGATAGTTGGGCAGATATTTCCATGTTTATACAGATAGCGGTGTAGATATTTCCATCTTAATACAGATGGCGGTGTAGATATGTCCATGTTTGTACAGATGGCGGTGTAGATATTTCCATGTTCATACAGATGGCGGTGTAGATATTTCGAAGTTTATAGAGATAGCGTTGTAGTTATTTCCATAATTATAGAGAAATCTGTGTAGATATTTCCATGTATATTCAGATAGCTGTGTAGATATTTCCATGTTCATGCAGATAGCAGTGAAGATATTTCCATGTTTATAGAGATAGTGGTGTAGATAATTTCAATTTTATACAAAGTGCAGTGTAGATATTTCGAAGTTCATACATATAGTGGTGTAGATATTTTCACGTTCATACAAATGGCGGTGTAGATATTTACATGTTCATACAAATGGCGGTATAGTTATTTCCATGTTCATAAAGATGGCGGTGTGGATATTTCCATGTTAATACCAATAGCGGTGTAGATATTTCCATGTTCATACAGATAGCGGTGTAGATATTTCCATGTTCATACAGAAGGCGGTGTAGATATTAACATGTTCATACAGATGGCGGTGTAGATATTTCCATGTTTATAGAGATGGCGGTCTAGATATTTCCATGTTCGTACAGATGGCGGTGTAGATATTTCCATGTTCATACATATGGCGGTGTAGATATTTACATGTTCATACAAATGGCGATATAGATATTTCCATGTTCGTACAGATGGCGGTGTAGATATTTCCATGTTTATACAGATGGTGGTGTAGATATTTCCATGTTTATAGAGATGGCGGTCTAGATATTTCCATGTTTACAGAGATAGTGGTGTAGTTATTTCCAAGTTTGTAGAGACAGCGTTGTAGATATTTCCATGTTCATACAGATGGCGGTGTAGATATTTACATGTTCATACAGATGGCGGAGTAGATATTTCCATGTTCATACAGATAGCGGTGTAGATATTTCCATGTTCATACAGAGAGCGGTGTAGATAATTTCATGTTCATACAGTTAGCTGTGTAGATATTTCCATGTTCATACAGATGGCGGTGTAGATATTTACATGTTCATACAGATGGCGGTGTAGATATTTCCATGTTCATACAGATAGCGGTGTAGATATTTCCATGTTCATACAGATAGCGGTGTAGATATTTCCATGTTCATACAGATAGCGGTGCAGATATTTCCATGTTCAGAGCAATAGCGGTGTAGACATTTCCATGTTCATACATTTAGCGGTGTAGATATTTCCATGTTCATACAGATGGCGGTGAAGATATTTCCATGTTCATACAGATGACGGTGTAGATATTTCCATGTTCATACAGATGGCGGTGTAGATATTTCCATGTTTATAGGGATGGCGGTGTAGATATTTTCATGTTTACACAGATGGCGGTGTAGATATTTCCATGTTTACACAGATAGCGGTGTAGACATTTCCATGTTTACACAGATAGCGGTGTGGATATTTCCATGTTTATGCAGATAACAGTGTAGGTATTTCCATATTTATACAGATAGCAGTGCGGATATTTCCACGTTTATACAGATAGTTGGGCAGATATTTCCATGTTTATACAGATAGCGGTGTAGATATTTCCATCTTAATACAGATGGCGGTGTAGATATGTCCATGTTCGTACAGATGGCGGTGTAGAATTTCCATGTTCATACAGATGGCGGTGTAGATATTTCGAAGTTTATAGAGATAGCGCTGTGGTTATTTCCATATTTATAGAGAAATCGGTGTAGATATTTCCATGTATATTCAGATACCTGTGTAGATATTTCCATGTTCATGCAGATAGCGCTGTAGATATTTCCATGTTCATCCAGATGCCGGTGTACATATATCCATGTTCATACCGATGGCGGTGAAGATATTTCCATGTTCATACAGATGGCGGTTTAGATATTTCCAGGTTCATACAAATGGCGGTGTAGATATTTCCATGTTCATAGAGATGGCAGTGTGGATATTTCCAAGTTTATACAGATAGCAGTGTAGTTATTTCCATGTTTATAGAGATACCAGTCTGGATATTTCCATTGATATACAGATAGCTGTGTAGATATTTGCATGTTCATACAGATAGCGGTGTAGATATTTCCATGTTCATACAGATGGCGGTTTAGATATTTCCAGGTTCATACAAATGGCGGTGTAGATATTTCAATGTTCATAGAGATGGCACTGTAGATATTTCCATGTTTATACAGATAGCAGTGTAGTTATTTCCATGTTTATAGAGATAGCAGTGTAGATATTTCCATTGATATACAGATAGCTGTGTAGATATTTGCATGTTCATACAGATAGCGGTGTAGATATTTCCATGTTCTTACAGATAGCGGTGTAGATATTTCCATGTTCATACAGATAGCGGTGTAGATATTTCCATGTTCATACAGATAGCGGTGTAGGTATTTCCATGTTCATACAGATAGCGGTGTAGATATTTCCATGTTCATACAGTTAGCGGTGTAGATATTTCCATGTTTATAGAGATAGTGGTGTAGTTATTTCCAAGTTTATAGAGACAGCGTTGTAGATATTTCCATGTTTATACAGATAGCGGTGAAGATATTTCCATGTTTATACACATAGCGGTGTAGATATTTCCATGTTTATACAGATAGCAGTGTAGATATTTCCATGTTTATAGAGATAGTGATGTAGATAATTTCAATTTTATACCGAGAGCAGTGTAGATATTTCCAAGTTCATACAGATAGCGGTGTAGATATTTCCACGTTTATAGAGATGGCGGTGTAGAAATTTCCATGTTCATACTGATGGCGGTGTAGATATTTCCATGTTTATAGAGATGGCGGTGTAGATATTTTCATGTTTACACACATGGCGGTGTAGATATTTCCATGTTTACACAGATAGCGCTGTAGACATTTCCATGTTTACACAGATAGCGGTGTGGATATTTCCATGTTTATGCAGATAGCGGTGTAGATATTTCCATGTTTATAAAGATAGCGGTGCGGATATTTCCATATTTATACAGATAGTTGGGCAGATATTTCCATGTTTATACAGATAGCGGTGTAGATATTTCCATCTTAATTGCAGATGGCGGTGTAGATATGTCCATGTTCGTACAGATGGCGGTGTAGATATTTCCATGTTCGTACAGATGGCGGTGTAGATATTTCGAAGTTTATAGGGACAGCGCTGTAGTTATTTCAATATTTATAGAGAAATCTGTGTAGATATTTCCATGCATAAGCAGACAGCTGTGTAGATATTTCCATGTTCATGCAGATAGCGGTGTAGATATTTCCATGTTCATCCAGATGCCGGTGTAGATATATCCATGTTCATACAGATGGCGGTGAAGATATTTCCATGTTCATACAGATGGCGGTGTAGATATTTCGAAGTTTACAGAGATAGCGCTGTAGTTATTTCCATATTTATAGAGAAATCGGTGTAGGTATTTCCATGTATATGCAGATAGTTGTGTAGATATTTCCATGTTCATGCAGATAGCGGTGTAGATATTTCCATGTTCATCTAGATGCCGGTGTAGATATATCCATGTTCATACAAATGGCGGTGTAGATATTTCCATGTTCATAGAGATGGCGATGTAGATATTTCCGAATTCATACAAATGGCGGTGTAGACATTTCCATGTTCATAGAGATGGCACTGTAGATATTTCCATGTTTATACAGATAGCAGTGTAGTTATTTCCATGATTATAGAGATAGCAATGTAGATATTTCCATTGATATACAGATAGCTGTGTAGATATTTGCATGTTCATACAGATAGCGGTGTAGATATTTCCATGTTCATACAGGTAGCGGTGTAGATATTTCCATGTTCATACAGATAGAGGTGTAGATATTTCCATGTTCATACAGATAGCGGTGTAGGTATTTCCATGTTCATACAGATAACGGTGTAGATATTTCCATGTTCATGCCAATAGCGGTGTGGATATTTCCATGTTCATACAGTTAGCGGTGTAGATATTTCCATGTTCATACAGATGGCGGTGTAGATATTTACATGTTCATACAGATGGCGGTGTAGATATTTCAATGTTCGTACGGATGGCAGAGTAGATATTTCCATGTTCATACAGGTGGCGGTGTAGATATTTCCATGTTTATACAGATAGCAGTTTAGTTATTTCCATGTTTACAGAGATAGCAGTGTAGATATTTCCATTGATAAACAGATAGCTGTGTAGATATTTGCATATTCATACAGATAGCAGTGTAGATATTTCCATGTTCATACAGATAGCGGTGTAGATATTTCCATGTTCATACAGAGAACGGTGTAGATATTTCCATGTTCATACAGATAGCAGTGTAGATATTTCCATGTTCATACAGATAGCAGTGTAGGTATTTCCATGTTCATACAGTTAGCGGTGAAGATATTTCCATGTTCATACAGATGGCGGTTTAGATATTTACATGTTCATACAGAAGGCTGTGTAATTATTTCCAAGTTCTTACAGATGGCGGTTTAGATATTTCAATGTTCATAGAGATGGCGGTGTAGATATTTCCATGTTTATGCAGATAGCCGTATAGATATTTCCATGTTTTTTCAGATGGTGGTGTAGATATTTCCATGTTTATACAAATGGTGGTCTGGATATTTCCATGTTTATAGAGATAGTGGTGTAGTTATTTCAAAGCTTATAGAGACAGCATTGTAGATATTTCCATGTTTATACAGATAGCGGTGAGGTTATTTCCATGTTTATACAGATAGCGGTGTAGATATTTCCATGTTTATACAGATAGCGGGGTAGATATTTCCGTGTTTATAGACATAGTGCGGTAGATAATTCCAATTTTTTACAGATAGCAGTGTAGATATTTCCAAGTTCATACAGATAGCAGTGTAGATATTTCCACGTTTATAGAGATGGCGGTGTAGATATTTCCATGTTCATACACATGGCGGTGTAGATATTTCCCTGTTTATAGAGCTGGCGGTGTAGATATTTTCATGCTTACACAGATAGCAGTGTAGATATTTCCATTTTTATAGAGATACCAGTGTGGATATTTCCATTGATATACAGATAGCTGTGTAGATATTTACATGTTCATACAGATAGTGGTGTAGATATTTCCATGTTCATACAGATAGCGGTGTGGATATTTCCATGTTCATACAGATCGCGGTGTAGATATTTCCATGTTCATACAGATAGCGGTGTAGATATTTCCATATTCATACAGATAGCGGTGTAGATATTTCCATGTACATACCGTTAGCGGTGTAGATATTTCCATGTTCATACAGATGGCGGTGTAGATATTTACATGTTCATACAGATGGCGGTGTAGATATTTCCATGTTCATACAGATAGCGGTGTAGAGATTTCCATGTTCATACATATAGCGGTGTAGATATTTCCATGTTGATACAGATAGCGGTCTAGATATTTCCAGGTTCATACCAATAACGGTGTAGACATTTCCATGTTCATACAGTTAGCGGTGTAGATATTTCCATGTTCTTGCGGATGGCAGTGTAGATATTTCCATGTTCATACTGGTGGCGGTGTAGATATTTCCATGTTTTTTACAGATAGCAGTGTAGTTATTTCCAAGTTTATAGAGATAGCAGTGTTGATATTTCCATTGATATAGAGATATCTGTGTAGATATTTGCATGGTCATACAGGTAGCGGTGTAGATATTTCCATGTTAGTACAGATAGCGGTGTAGATATTTCCATGTTCATACAGATAGCGGTGTAGATATTTCCATGTTCATATAGATAACGGTGTAGATATTTCCATGTTCATACAGTTAGCGGTGTAGATATTTCCATGTTCATACAGATGGCGGTATAGATATTTCCATGTTCGTAAAGATGGCGGTGTAGATATTTCCATGTTCATAGAGATGGCGGTGTATATATTTCCATGTTTATGCAGATAGCGGTATAGATATTTCCACGTTTATACAGATGGTGGTGTAGATATTTCCATGTTTAGAGAGATGGCGGTCTAGATATTTCCATGTTTACAGAGATAGTGGCGTAGTTATTTCCAAGTTTATAGAGACAGCGTTGTATATATTTCCATGTTTATACGGATAGCGGTGAAGATACTTCCATGTTTATACAGATAACGGTGTACATATTTACATGTTTATACAGATAGCAGTGTAGATATTTCCATGTTTATAGAGGTAGTGGTGTAGATAATTTCAATTTAATACAGAGAGCAGTGTAGGTATTTCCAAGTTCATACAGATAGCGGTGTAGGTATTTCCACGTTTATAGAGATGGCGGTGTAGATATTTCCATGTTCATACAGAGGACGGTGTAGAGATTTCCATGTTTATTGGGATGGCGGTGTAGATATTTTCATGTTTACACAGATGGCGGTGTAGATATTTCCATGTTTACCCAGATAGCGGTGTAGACCTTTCCATGTTTACACAGAGAGCGGTGTGGATATTTCCATGTTTATTCAGATAGCAGTGCGGATATTTCCATGTTTATACAGATAGTTGGGCAGATATTTCCATGTTTATACAGATAGCGGTGTAGATATTTCCATCTTAATGCAGATGGCGGTGAAGATATGTCCATGTTTGCACAGATGGCGGTGTAGATATTTCCATGTTCATACAGATGGCGGTGTAGATATTTCGAAGTTTATAGAGATAGCGCTGTAGTTATTTCCATATTTATAGAGAAATCTGTGTAGATCTTTCCATGTATATTCAGATAGCTGTGTAGATAGATCCATGTTCATGCACATAGCGGTGTAGATATTTCCATGTTCATCCAGATGCCAGTGTACATATATCCATGTTCATATAGATGGCGGTGAAGATATTTCCATGTTCATACAGATGGTGGTGTAGATATTTCCATGTTCATACTAATGGCGGTGTAGATATTTCCATGTTCATAGAGATGGCGCTGTAGATACTTCCATGTTCATACAAATGGCGGTGTAGATATTTCCATGTTCATAGAGATGGCGGTGTTGATATTTCCATATTTATAGAGATAGCAGTGTAGTTATTTCCATGTTTATAGAGATATTAGTGTAGATATTTCCATTTATATACAGATAGCTGTGTAGATATTTGCATGTTCATAGAGATAGCGGTGTAGATATTTCCATGTTCATACAGATAGCGGTGTAGATATTTCCATGTTCATACAGATAGCGGTGTAGATATTTCCATGTTCATACAGATAGCGGTGTAGATATTTCCCTGTTCATACAGATAGCGGTGTACATATTTCCATGTTCATACAGTTTGGGGTTTAGGTATTTCCATGTTCATACAGATGGCGGTGTAGATATTTACATGTTCATACAGATGGCGGTGTAGTTATTTCCATGTTCATACAGATAGCGGTGTAGATATTTACATGTTCATACAGATAGCGGTGTAGATATTTCCATGTTCATACAGATAGCGGTGTAGATATTTCCATTTTCATACCAATAGCAGTGTAGACATTTCCATGTTCATATATTTAGCGGTGTAGATATTTCCATGT